>NC_134689.1:413992519-414092519 GCF_050947455.1 Rhinoderma darwinii
AGATAATTAAACGAATGGAATTGAGGGCATATAAAATCAACAAATTTAAAGGGTCTTTTTATGGCATGTAATGCAAACACTGGCTCTACTTCCAGCTCGTAGGGTGTTCAGTACAGACAGACCTTGGAAATTAGTATGATCCACATTGTAGATTATCCAAATGGAAACTAATTTACAGTCTTTTTGCCTTGGCAGTAGCTGCCTGACACTGGTTACTACCCTTAACTTTTCAGTCAACTGAAATTCATAAATTTATTTCCCAGTTTTTTCCCATTGAGTTGGTAATAGTATTTTCCCTTTCTAAATGCAGGGTTCTAGCTTTTGTTATATAACCGCAATAGAAAATAATTGTACATCTTGGTGATCATGCAGGCACAGAAGCTATGCCCTCTTGATTATTGTGGGAGGTCAACTTTGATTGATAGCTGACCCTTTATTGTAATTACACGTACTGCCAGTTTAGTAGAAATATCCAAACCTCACTCTATTTTCAAGGGTTCCATGGTGTAATTTTTAGCACTCTGGACTTTGAATCCAGCAATCCGAGTTCAACTCTCGGTGGGACCTTGCCACAGTTTACTTCCTTCCGAGGGTAGTACCTTTTCAATGAGGTATTGTTTTGATAGTTCTTGTTGTAAGCCATAAACACGATTTAGCAACACAAAAGTTTTTTATAATATTCTCTCGTAGAGATAATTAAACGAATGGAATTGAGGGCATATAAAATCAACAAATTTAAAGGGTCTTTTTATGGCATGTAATGCAAACACTGGCTCTACTTGCAGCTCGTAGGGTGTTCAGTACAGACAGACCTTGGAAATTAGTATGATCCACATTGTAGATTATCCAAATGGAAACTAATTTACAGTCTTTTTGCCTTGGCAGTAGCTGCCTGACACTGGTTACTACCCTTAACTTTTCAGTCAACTGAAATTCATAAATTTATTTCACAGTTTTTTCCCATTGAGTTGGTAATAGTATTTTCCCTTTCTAAATGCAGGGTTCTAGCTTTTGTTATATAACCGCAATAGAAAATAATTGTACATCTTGGTGATCATGCAGGCACAGAAGCTATGCTCTCTTGATTATTGTGGGAGGTCGACTTTGATTGATAGCCGACCCTTTATTGTAATCACACGTACTGCCTGTTTAGTAGAAATATCCAAACCTCACTCTATTGTCAAGGGTTCCATGGTGTAATGGTTAGCACTCTGGACTTTGAATCCAGCAAACCGAGTTCAACTCTTGGTGGGACCTTGCCACAGTTTACTTCCTTCTGAGTGTAGTACCTTTCAATGAGTATTGTATTGATAGTGCTTGTTGTACGCCATAAACACGATTTAGCAACACAAATGTTTTTTATAATATTCTCTCGTAGAGATAATTAAACGAATGGAATTGAGGGCATATAAAATCAACAAATTTAAAGGGTCTTTTTATGGCATGTAATGCAAACACTGGCTCTACTTGCAGCTCGTAGGGTGTTCAGTACAGACAGACCTTGGAAATTAGTATGATCCACATTGTAGATTATCCAAATGGAAACTAATTTACAGTCTTTTTGCCTTGGCAGTAGCTGCCTGACACTGGTTACTACCCTTAACTTTTCAGTCAACTGAAATTCATAAATTTATTTCACAGTTTTTTCCCATTGAGTTGGTAATAGTATTTTCCCTTTCTAAATGCAGGGTTCTAGCTTTTGTTATATAACCGCAATAGAAAATAATTGTACATCTTGGTGATCATGCAGTCACAGAAGCTATGCCCTCTTGATTATTGTGGGAGGTCGACTTTGATTGATAGCCGACCCTTTATTGTAATTACACGTACTGCCTGTTTAGTAGAAATATCCAAACCTCACTCTATTGTCAAGGGTTCCATAGTGTAATGGTTAGCACTCTGGACTTTGAATCCAGCAATCCGAGTTTAACTCTTGGTGGGACCTTGCCATAGTTTACTTCCTTCTGAGTGTAGTACCTTTTCAATGAGGTATTGTATTGATAGTGCTTGTTGTACGCCATAAACACGATTTAGCAACACAAATGTTTTTTATAATATTCTCATGTAAAGATAATTAAACGAATGGAATTGAGGGCATATAAAATCAACAAATTTAAAGGGTCTATTTATGGCATGTAATGCAAACACTGGCTCCACTTCCAGCTCGTAGGGTGTTCAGTACAGACAGACCTTGGCAATTAGTATGATCCACATTGTAGATTATCCAAATGGAAACTAATTTACAGTCTTTTTGCCTTGGCAGTAGCTGCCTGACACTGGTTACTACCCTTAACTTTTCAGTCAACTGAAATTCATAAATTTATTTCCCAGTTTTTTCCCATTGAGTTGGTAATAGTATTTTCCCTTTCTAAATGCAGGGTTCTAGCTTTTGTTATATAACCGCAATAGAAAATAATTGTACATCTTGGTGATCATGCAGGCACAGAAGCTATGCCCTCTTGATTATTGTGGGAGGTCGACTTTGATTGATAGCCGACCCTTTATTGTAATTACACGTACTGCCTGTTTAGTAGAAATATCCAAACCTCACTCTATTGTCAAGGGTGCCATGTTGTAATGGTTAGCACTCTGGACTTTGAATCCAGCAATCCGAGTTCAACTCTCGGTGGGACCTTGCCACAGTTTACTTCCTTCTGAGTGTAGTACCTTTTCAATGAGTATTGTATTGATAGTGCTTGTTGTACGCCATAAACACGATTTAGCAACACAAATGTTTTTTATAATATTCTCTCGTAGAGATAATTAAACGAATGGAATTGAGGGCATATAAAATCAACAAATTTAAAGGGTCTTTTTATGGCATGTAATGCAAACACTGGCTCTACTTGCAGCTCGTAGGGTGTTCAGTACAGACAGACCTTGGAAATTAGTATGATCCACATTGTACATTATCCAAATGGAAACTAATTTACAGTCTTTCTGCCTTGGCAGTAGCTGCCTGACACTGGTTACTACCGTTAACTTTTCAGTCAACTGAAATTCATAAATTTATTTCCCAGTTTTTTCCCATTGAGTTGGTAATAGTATTTTCCCTTTCTAAATGCAGGGTTCTAGCTTTTGTTATATAACCGCAATAGAAAATAATTGTACATCTTGGTGATCATGCAGGCACAGAAGCTATGCCCTCTTGATTATTGTGGGAGGTCGACTTTGATTGATAGCCGACCCTTTATTGTAATTACACATACTGCCTGTTTAGTAGAAATATCCAAACCTCCCTCTATTGTCAAAGGTTCCATGGTGTAATGGTTAGCACTCTGGACTTTGAATCCAGCAATCCGAGTTCAACTCTCGGTGGGACCTTGCCACAGTTTACTTCCTTCTGAGTGTAGTACCTATTCAATGAGTATTGTATTGATAGTGCTTGTTGTACGCCATAAACACGATTTAGCAATACAAATGTTTTTTATAATATTCTCTCGTAGAGATAATTAAACGAATGGAATTGAGGGCATATAAAATCAACAAATTTAAAGGGTCTTTTTATGGCATGTAATGCAAACACTGGCTCTACTTGCAGCTCGTAGGGTGTTCAGTACAGACAGACCTTGGAAATTAGTATGATCCACATTGTACATTATCCAAATGGAAACTAATTTACAGTCTTTCTGCCTTGGCAGTAGCTGCCTGACACTGGTTACTACCGTTAACTTTTCAGTCAACTGAAATTCATAAATTTATTTCCCAGTTTTTTCCCATTGAGTTGGTAATAGTATTTTCCCTTTCTAAATGCAGGGTTCTAGCTTTTGTTATATAACCGCAATAGAAAATAATTGTACATCTTGGTGATCATGCAGTCACAGAAGCTATGCCCTCTTGATTATTGTGGGAGGTCGACTTTGATTGATAGCTGACCCTTTATTGTAATTACACGTACTGCCTGTTTAGTAGAAATATCCAAACCTCCCTCTATCGTCAAAGGTTCCATGGTGTAATGGTTAGCACTCTGGACTTTGAATCCAGCAATCCGAGTTCAACTCTCGGTGGGACCTTGCCACAGTTTACTTCCTTCTGAGTGTAGTACCTATTCAATGAGTATTGTATTGATAGTGCTTGTTGTACGCCATAAACACGATTTAGCAACACAAATGTTTTTTATAATATTCTCTCGTAGAGATAATTAAACGAATGGAATTGAGGGCATATAAAATCAACAAATTTAAAGGGTCTATTTATGGCATGTAATGCAAACACTGGCTCCACTTCCAGCTCGTAGGGTGTTCAGTACAGACAGACCTTGGAAATTAGTATGATCCACATTGTAGATTATCCAAATGGAAACTAATTTACAGTCTTTCTGCCTTGGCAGTAGCTGCCTGACACTGGTTACTACCGTTAACTTTTCAGTCAACTGAAATTCATAATTTCATTTCCCAGTTTTTTCCCATTGAGTTGGTAATAGTATTCTCCCTTTCTAAATGCAAGGTTCTAGCTTTTGTTATATAACCGCAATAGAAAATAATTGTACATCTTGGTGATCATGCAGGCACAGAAGCTATGCCCTCTTGATTATTGTGGGAGGTCGACTTTGATTGATAGCCGACCCTTTATTGTAATTACACGTACTGCCTGTTTCGTAGAAATATCCAAACTTCACTCTATTGTCAAGGGTTCCATGGTGTAATGGTTAGCACTCTGGACTTTGAATCCAGCAATTTGAGTTCAACTCTCGGTGGGACCTTGCCACAGTTTCCTTATGAGTGTAGTACCTTTTGAATGAGGTATTGTATTGATAGTGCTTGTTGTACGCCATAAACACGATTTAGCAACACAATTTTTATTTAGAATATTCTCTCGTAGAGATAATTAAAAGAATGGAATTGAGGGTATATAAAATCAACAAATTTAAAGGGTCTTTTTATGGCATGTAATGCAAACACTGGCTCTACTTCCAGCTCGTAGGGTGTTCAGTACAGACAGACTTTGGAAATTAGTATTATCCACATTGTAGATTATCCAAATGGAAACTAATTTACAGTCTTTTTGCCTTGGCAGTAGCTGCCTGACACTGGCTACTACCGTTAACTTTTCAGTCAACTGAAATTCATAATTTCATTTCCCAGTTTTTTCCCATTGAGTTGGTAATAGTATTTTCCCTTTCTAAATGCAGGGTTCTAGCTTTTGTTATATAACCGCAATAGAAAATAATTGTACATCTTGGTGATCATGCAGGCACAGAATCTATGCCCACTTGATTATTGTGGGAGGTCGACTTTGATTGATAGCCAACTCTGCCTGACACTGGCTACTACCGTTAACTTCTCAGTCAACTGAAATTCATAATTTAATTTCCCAGTTTTTTCCCATTGAGTTGGTAATAGTATTTTCCCTTTCTAAATGCAGGGTTCTAGCTTTTGTTATATAACCGCAATAGAAAATAATTGTACATCTTGGTGATCATGCAGGCACAGAAGCTATGCCCTCTTGATTTTTGTGGGAGGTCGACTTTGATTGATAGCCGACCCTTTATTGTAATTACACGTACTGCCTGTTTAGTAGAAATATCCAAACCTCACTCTATTGGCAAGGGTTCCATGGTGTAATGGTTAGCACTCTGGACTCTGAATACAGCAATCCGAGTTCAACTCTCGGTGGGACCTTGCCACAGTTTACTTCCTTCTGAGTGTAGTACCTTTTTAATGAGGTATTGTATTGATAGTGCTTGTTGTACGCCATAAACACGATTTAGCAACACAAATGTTTTTTATAATATTCTCTCGTAGAGAGAATTAAACGAATGGAATTGAGGGCATATAAAATCAACAAATTGAAAGGGTCTTTTTATGGCATGCAATGCAAACACTGGCTCTACTTCCAGCTCGTAGGGTGTTCAGTACAGACAGACCTTGGAAATTAGTATGATCCACATTGTAGATTATCCAAATGGAAACTAATTTACAGTCTTTTTGCCTTGGCAGTAGCTGCCTGACACTGGTTACTACCCTTAACTTTTCAGTCAACTGAAATTCATAAATTTATTTCCCAGTTTTTTCCCATTAAGTTGGTAATAGTATTTTCCCTTTCTAAATGCAGGGTTTTAGCTTTTGTTATATAACCGCAATAGAAAATAATTGTACATCTTGGTAATCATGCAGGCACAGAAGCTATGCCCTCTTGATTATTGTGGGAGGTCGACTTTGATTGATAGCCGACCCTTTATTGTAATTACACGTACTGCCTGTTTAGTAGAAATATCCAAACTGCACTCTATTGTCAAGGGTTCCATGGTGTAATGGTTAGCACTCTGAATCCAGCAATCTGAGTTCAACTCTCGGTGGGACCTTGCCACAGTTTAATTCCTTCCGAGTGTAATCCTTTTTCAATGAGGTATTGTATTGATAGTGATTGTTATACGCCATAAACACGATTTAACAACATAAAAAATGTGATAATATTCTCTCGTAGAGATAATTAAACCAATTTAATTGAGGGCATATAAAATTAACAAATTTAAAGAGTCTTTTTATGGCATGTAATGCAAACACTGGCTCTACTTCCAGCTCGTAGTGTGTTCAGTACAGACAGACCTTGGAAATTAGTATGATCCACATTGTCCAAATGGAAACTAATTTACAGTCATTTTGCCTTGGCAGTAGCTGCCTGACACTGGTTACAACAGTTAAGTTTTCAGTCAACTGAAATTCATAATTTAATTTCCCAGTTTTTTCCCATTGAGTTGTTAATAGTATTTTCCCTTTCCAAATGCAGGGTACTAGCTTTTGTTATATAACCGCAATAGAAAATAATTGTACATCTTGGTGATCATGCAGGCACAGAAGCTATTCCCTCTTGATTATTGTGGGAGGTCGATTTTGAATGATAGCCGACCTGTTATTGTAATTACACGTACTGCCTGTTTAGTAGAAATATCCAAACTGCACTCTATTGTCAGGGGATCCATGGTGTAATGGTTAGCACTCTGGAGTCTGAATTCTGCAATCCCAGTTCAACTCTCGGTGGGACCTTGCCTCAGTTTACATCCTTGTGAGTGTAATCCATTTTCCATGAGGTATTGTATTGATAGTGATTGTTGTACGCCATAAACACGATTTAACAACAAAAAAATATGTGATAATATTCTCTCGTAGAGATAATTAAACCAATGTAATTGAGGGCATATACAATTAACAAATTTAAAGAGTCTTTTTATGGCATGTAATGCAAACACTGGCTCTACTTCCAGCTCGTAGGGTGTTCAGTACAGACAGACCTTGGAAATTAGTATGATCCACATTGTAGATTATCCATTTGGAAACTAATTTACAGTATTTTTGCCTTGGCATTAGCTGCCTGACACTGGTTACAACAGTTACGTTTTCAGTCAACTGAAATTCATAATTTAATTTCCCAGTTTTTTCCCATTGAGTTGTTAATAGTATTTTCCCTTTCCAAATGCAGGGTTCTAGCTTTTGTTATATAACCGCAATAGAAAATAATTGTACATCTTGGTGATCATGCAGGCACAGAAGCTATGCCCTCTTGATTATTGTGGGAGGTCGATTTTGAATGATAGCCGACCTGTTATTGTAATTACACGTACTGCCTGTTTAGTAGAAATATCCAAACTGCACTCTATTGTCAAGGGTTCCATAGTGTAATGGTTAGCACTCTGAATCCAGCAATACGAGGTCAACTCTCGGTGGGACCTTGCCACAGTTTACTTCCTTCTGAGTGTAATCCTTTTACAATGAGGTATTGATAGTGATTGTTGTACGCCATAAACACGATTTAACAACAAAAAAAATGTGATAATATTCTCTCGTAGAGATAATTAAACCAATGTAATTGAGGGCATATAAAATTAACACATTTAAAGAGTCTTTTTATGGCATGTAATGCAAACACTGGCTCTACTTCCAGCTCGTAGGGTGTTCAGTACAGACAGAACTTGGAAATTAGTATGATCCACATTGTAGATTATATAATTGGAAACTAATTTACAGTCTTTTTGCCTTGGCAGTAGCTGCCTGACACTGGTTACAACAGTTACGTTTTCAGTCTACTGAAATTCATAATTATATTTCCCAGTTTTTTCCCATTGAGTTGTTAATAGTATTTTCCCTTTCCAAATGCAGGGTTCTAGCTTTTGTTATATAACCGCAATATAAAATAATTGTACATCTTGGTGATCATGCAGGCACAGAATCTATGCCCTCTTGATTATTGTGGGAGGTCGATTTTGAATGATAGCCGACCCTTTATTGTAATTACACGTACTGCCTGTTTAGTAGAAATATCCAAACTGCACTCTATTGTCAAGGGTTCCATGGTGTAATGGTTAGCACTCTGGACTCTGAATCCAGCAATCCGAGTTTAACTCTCGGTGGGACCTTGCAACAGTTTAATTCCTTCTGAGTGTAATCCTTTTTCAATGAGGTATTGTATTGATAGTGATTGTTGTACGCCATAAACACGATTTAACAACAAAAAATATGTGATAATATTCTCTCGTAGAGATAATTAAACCAATGTAATTGAGGGCATATACAATTAACAAATTTAAAGAGTCTTTTTATGGCATGTAATGCAAACACTGGCTCTACTTCCAGCTCGTAGGGTGTTCAGTACAGACAGACCTTGGAAATTAGTATTGTCCACATTGTAGATTATCCAAATGGAAACTAATTTACAGTCTTTTTGCCTTGGCAGTAGCTGCCTGACACTGGTTACAACAGTTAAGTTTTCAGTCAACTGAAATTCATAATTTAATTTCCCAGTTTTTTCCCATTGAGTTGTTAATAGTATTTTCCCTTTCCAAATGCAGGGTACTAGCTTTTGTTATACAACAGCAATAGAAAATAATTGTACATCTTGGTGATCATGCAGGCACAGAAGCAATGCCCTCTTGATTATTGTGGGAGGTCGATTTTGAATGATAGCCGACCTGTTATTGTAATTACACGTACTGCCTGTTTAGTAGAAATATCCAAACTGCACTCTATTGTCAAGGGTTCCATTGTGTAATGGTTAGCACTCTGAATCCAGCAATCCGAGGTCAACTCTCGGTGGGACCTTGCCACAGTTTACTTCCTTCTGAGTGTAATCCTTTTACAATGAGGTATTGATAGTGATTGTTGTACGCCATAAACACGATTTAACAACAAAAAAAATGTGATAATATTCTCTCGTAGAGATAATTAAACCAATGTAATTGAGGGCATATAAAATTAACACATTTAAAGAGTCTTTTTATGGCATGTAATGCAAACACTGGCTCTACTTCCAGCTCGTAGGGTGTTCAGTACAGACAGACCTTGGAAATTAGTATGATCCACATTGTAGATTATCCAATTGGAAACTAATTTACAGTCTTTTTGCCTTGGCAGTAGCTGCCTGACACTGGTTACAACAGTTACGTTTTCAGTCAACTGAAATTCATAATTTCATTTCCCAGTTTTTTCCCATTGAGTTGTTAATAGTATTTTCCCTTTCCAAATGCAGGGTTCTAGCTTTTGTTATATAACCGCAATAGAAAATAATTGTACATCTTGGTGATCATGCAGGCACAGAAGCTATGCCCTCTTGATTATTGTGGGAGGTCGATTTTGAATGATAGCCGACCTGTTATTGTAATTACACGTACTGCCTGTTTAGTTGAAATATCCAAACTGCACTCTATTGTCAAGGGTTCCATGGTGTAATGGTTAGCACTCTGGACTCTGAATCCAGCAATCCGAGTTTAACTCTCGGTGGGACCTTGCAACAGTTTAATTCCTTCTGAGTGTAATCCTTTTTCAATGAGGTATTGTATTGATAGTGATTGTTGTACGCCATAAACACGATTTAACAACAAAAAATATGTGATAATATTCTCTCGTAGAGATAATTAAACCAATGTAATTGAGGGCATATACAATTAACAAATTTAAAGAGTCTTTTTATGGCATGTAATGCAAACACTGGCTCTACTTCCAGCTCGTAGGGTGTTCAGTACTGTCAGACCTTGGAAATTAGTATTGTCCACATTGTAGATTATCCAAATGGAAACTAATTTACAGTCTTTTTGCCTTGGCAGTAGCTGCCTGACACTGGTTACAACAGTTAAGTTTTCAGTCAACTGAAATTCATAATTTAATTTCCCAGTTTTTTCCCATTGAGTTGTTAATAGTATTTTCCCTTTCCAAATGCAGGGTACTAGCTTTTGTTATATAACAGCAATAGAAAATAATTGTACATCTTGGTGATCATGCAGGCACAGAAGCAATGCCCTCTTGATTATTGTGGGAGGTCGATTTTGAATGATAGCCGACCTGTTATTGTAATTACACGTACTGCCTGTTTAGTAGAAATATCCAAACTGCACTCTATTGTCAAGGGTTCCATGGTGTAATGGTTAGCACTCTGAATCCAGCAATCCGAGGTCAACTCTCGGTGGGACCTTGCCACAGTTTACTTCCTTCTGAGTGTAATCCTTTTACAATGAGGTATTGATAGTGATTGTTGTACGCCATAAACACGATTTAACAACAAAAAATATGTGATAATATTCTCTCGTAGAGATAATTAAACCAATGTAATTGAGGGCATATAAAATGAACACATTTAAAGAGTCTTTTTATGGCATGTAATGCAAACACTGGCTCTACTTCCAGCTCGTAGGGTGTTCAGTACTGTCAGACCTTGGAAATTAGTATTGTCCACATTGTAGATTATCCAAATGGAAACTAATTTACAGTCTTTTTGCCTTGGCAGTAGCTGCCTGACACTGGTTACAACAGTTACGTTTTCAGTCAACTGAAATTCATAATTTAATTTCCCAGTTTTTTCCCATTGAGTTGTTAATAGTATTTTCCCTTTCCAAATGCAGGGTACTAGCTTTTGTTATATAACAGCAATAGAAAATAATTGTACATCTTGGTGATCATGCAGGCACAGAAGCAATGCCCTCTTGATTATTGTGGGAGGTCGATTTTGAATGATAGCCGACCTGTTATTGTAATTACACGTACTGCCTGTTTAGTAGAAATATCCAAACTGCACTTTATTGTCAAGGGTTCCATTGTGTAATGGTTAGCACTCTGTACTCTGAATCCAGCAATCCGAGGTCAACTCTCGGTGGGACCTTGCCACAGTTTACTTCCTTCTGAGTGTAATCCTTTTACAATGAGGTATTGATAGTGATTGTTGTACGCCATAAACACGATTTAACAACAAAAAAAATGTGATAATATTCTCTCGTAGAGATAATTAAACCAATGTAATTGAGGGCATATAAAATGAACACATTTAAAGAGTCTTTTTATAACATGTAATGCAAACACTGGCTCTACTTCCAGCTCGTAGGGTGTTCAGTACAGACAGACCTTGGAAATTAGTATGATCCACATTGTAGATTATCCAAATGGAAACTAATTTACAGTCTTTCTGCCTTGGCAGTAGCTGCCTGACACTGGTTACTACCGTTAACTTTTCAGTCAACTGAAATTCATAATTTCATTTCCCAGTTTTTTCCCATTGAGTTGGTAATAGTATTCTCCCTTTCTAAATGCAAGGTTCTAGCTTTTGTTATATAACCGCAATAGAAAATAATTGTACATCTTGGTGATCATGCAGGCACAGAAGCTATGCCCTCTTGATTATTGTGGGAGGTCGACTTTGATTGATAGCCGACCCTTTATTGTAATTACACGTACTGCCTGTTTCGTAGAAATATCCAAACTTCACTCTATTGTCAAGGGTTCCATGGTGTAATGGTTAGCACTCTGGACTTTGAATCCAGCAATTTGAGTTCAACTCTCGGTGGGACCTTGCCACAGTTTCCTTATGAGTGTAGTACCTTTTGAATGAGGTATTGTATTGATAGTGCTTGTTGTACGCCATAAACACGATTTAGCAACACAATTTTTATTTAGAATATTCTCTCGTAGAGATAATTAAAAGAATGGAATTGAGGGTATATAAAATCAACAAATTTAAAGGGTCTTTTTATGGCATGTAATGCAAACACTGGCTCTACTTCCAGCTCGTAGGGTGTTCAGTACAGACAGACTTTGGAAATTAGTATTATCCACATTGTAGATTATCCAAATGGAAACTAATTTACAGTCTTTTTGCCTTGGCAGTAGCTGCCTGACACTGGCTACTACCGTTAACTTTTCAGTCAACTGAAATTCATAATTTCATTTCCCAGTTTTTTCCCATTGAGTTGGTAATAGTATTTTCCCTTTCTAAATGCAGGGTTCTAGCTTTTGTTATATAACCGCAATAGAAAATAATTGTACATCTTGGTGATCATGCAGGCACAGAATCTATGCCCACTTGATTATTGTGGGAGGTCGACTTTGATTGATAGCCAACTCTGCCTGACACTGGCTACTACCGTTAACTTCTCAGTCAACTGAAATTCATAATTTAATTTCCCAGTTTTTTCCCATTGAGTTGGTAATAGTATTTTCCCTTTCTAAATGCAGGGTTCTAGCTTTTGTTATATAACCGCAATAGAAAATAATTGTACATCTTGGTGATCATGCAGGCACAGAAGCTATGCCCTCTTGATTATTGTGGGAGGTCGATTTTGAATGATAGCCGACCTGTTATTGTAATTACACGTACTGCCTGTTTAGTAGAAATATCCAAACTGCACTCTATTGTCAAGGGTTCCATGGTGTAATGGTTAGCACTCTGGACTCTGAATCCAGCAATCCGAGTTTAACTCTCGGTGGGACCTTGCAACAGTTTAATTCCTTCTGAGTGTAATCCTTTTTCAATGAGGTATTGTATTGATAGTGATTGTTGTACGCCATAAACACGATTTAACAACAAAAAATATGTGATAATATTCTCTCGTAGAGATAATTAAACCAATGTAATTGAGGGCATATACAATTAACAAATTTAAAGAGTCTTTTTATGGCATGTAATGCAAACACTGGCTCTACTTCCAGCTCGTAGGGTGTTCAGTACAGACAGACCTTGGAAATTAGTATGATCCACATTGTAGATTATCCAATTGGAAACTAATTTACAGTCTTTTTGCCTTGGCAGTAGCTGCCTGACACTGGTTACAACAGTTAAGTTTTCAGTCAACTGAAATTCATAATTTCATTTCCCAGTTTTTTCCCATTGAGTTGTTAATAGTATTTTCCCTTTCCAAATGCAGGGTTCTAGCTTTTGTTATATAACTGCAATAGAAAATTATTGTTTATCTTGGTGATCATGCAGGCACAGAAGCTATGCCCTCTTGATTATTGTGGGAGGTCGAATTTGAATGATAGCCGACCTGTTATTGTAATTACACGTACTGCCTGTTTAGTAGAAATATCCAAACTGCATTCTATTGTCAAGGGTTCCATGGTGTAATGGTTAGCACTCTGGACTCTGAATACAGCAATCTGAGTTCAAGTCTCGGTGGGACCTTGCCACAGTTTACTTCCTTCTGAGTGTAATCATTTTACAATGAGGTATTGATAGTGATTGTTGTACGCCATAAACACGATTTAACAACAAAAAAAATGTGATAATATTCTCTCGTAGAGATAATTAAACCAATGTAATTGAGGGCATATAAAATTAACAAATTTAAAGAGTCTTTTTATGGCATGTAATGCAAACACTGGCTCTACTTCCAGCTCGTAGGGTGTTCAGTACAGACAGACCTTGGAAATTAGTATGATCCACATTGTAGATTATCCAATTGGAAACTAATTTACAGTCTTTTTGCCTTGGCAGTAGCTGCCTGACACTGGTTACAACAGTTAAGTTTTCAGTCAACTGAAATTCATAGTTTCATTTCCCAGTTTTTTCCCATTGAGTTGTTAATAGTATTTTCCCTTTCCAAATGCAGGGTTCTAGCTTTTGTTATATAACCGCAATAGAAAATAATTGTACATCTTAGTGATCATGCAGGCACAGAAGCTATGCCCTCTTGATTATTGTGGGAGGTCGATTTTGAATGATAGCCGACCTGTTATTGTAATTACACGTACTGCCTGTTTAGTAGAAATATCCAAACTGCACTCTATTGTCAAGGGTTCCATGGTGTAATGGTTAGCACTCTGGACTCTGAATCCAGCAATCCGAGGTCAACTCTCGGTGGGACCTTGCCACAGTTTACTTCCTTCTGAGTGTAATCCTTTTACAATGAGGTATTGATAGTGATTGTTGTACGCCATAAACACGATTTAACAACAAAAAAAATGTGATCATATTCTCTCGTAGAGATAATTAAACCAATGTAATTGAGAGCATATAAAATTAACAAATTTAAAGAGTCTTTTTATGGCACGTAATGCAAACACTGGCTCTACTTCCAGCTCGTAGGGTGTTCAGTACAGACAGACCTTGGAAATTAGTATGATCCACATTGTAGATTATCCAATTGGAAACTAATTTACGGTCTTTTTGCCTTGGCAGTAGCTGCCTGACACTGGTTACAACAGTTAAGTTTTCAGTCAACTGAAATTCATAATTTCATTTCCCAGTTTTTTCCCATTGAGTTGTTAATAGTATTTTCCCTTTCCAAATGCAGGGTTCTAGCTTTTGTTATATAACCACAATAGAAAATAATTGTACATCTTGGTGATCATGCAGGCACAGAAGCTATGCCCTCTTGATTATTGTGGGAGGTCGATTTTGAATGATAGCCGACGTGTTATTGTAATTACACGTACTGCCTGTTTAGTAGAAATATCCAAACTGCACTCTATTGTCAAGGGTTCCATGGTGTAATGGTTAGCACTCTGGACTCTGAATCCAGCAATCCGAGGTCAACTCTCGGTGGGACCTTGCCACAGTTTACTTCCTTCTGATTGTAATCCTTTTACAATGAGGTATTGATAGTGATTGTTGTACGCCATAAACACGATTTAACAACAAAAAAAATGTGATCATATTCTCTCGTAGAGATAATTAAACCAATGTAATTGAGAGCATATAAAATTAACAAATTTAAAGAGTCTTTTTATGGCACGTAATGCAAACACTGGCTCTACTTCCAGCTCGTAGGGTGTTCAGTACAGACAGACCTTGGAAATTAGTATGATCCACATTGTAGATTATCCAATTGGAAACTAATTTACGGTCTTTTTGCCTTGGCAGTAGCTGCCTGACACTGGTTACAACAGTTAAGTTTTCAGTCAACTGAAATTCATAATTTCATTTCCCAGTTTTTTCCCATTGAGTTGTTAATAGTATTTTCCCTTTCCAAATGCAGGGTTCTAGCTTTTGTTATATAACCGCAATAGAAAATAATTGTACATCTTGGTGATCATGCAGGCACAGAAGCTATGCCCTCTTGATTATTGTGGGAGGTCGATTTTGAATGATAGCCGACCTGTTATTGTAATTACACGTACTGCCTGCTTAGTAGAAATATCCAAACTGCACTCTATTGTCAAGGGTTCCATGGTGTAATGGTTAGCACTCTGGACTCTGAATCCAGCAATCCAAGGTCAACTCTCGGTGGGACCTTGCCACAGTTTACTTCCTTCTGAGTGTAATCCTTTTACAATGAGGTATTGATAGTGATTGTTGTACGCCATAAACACGATTTAACAACAAAAAAAATGTGATCATATTCTCTCGTAGAGATAATTAAACCAATGTAATTGAGAGCATATAAAATTAACAAATTTAAAGAGTCTTTTTATGGCACGTAATGCAAACACTGGCTCTACTTCCAGCTCGTAGGGTGTTCAGTACAGACAGACCTTGGAAATTAGTATGATGCACATTGTAGATTATCCAATTGGAAACTAATTTACAGTCTTTTTGCCTTGGCAGTAGCTGCCTGACACTGGTTACAAAAGTTAAGTTTTCAGTCAACTGAAATTCATAATTTCATTTCCCAGTTTTTTCCCATTGAGTTGTTAATAGTATTTTCCCTTTCCAAATGCAGGGTTCTAGCTTTTGTTATATAACCGCAATAGAAAATAATTGTACATCTTGGTGATCATGCAGGCACAGAAGCTATGCCCTCTTGATTATTGTGGGAGGTCGATTTTGAATGATAGCCGACCTGTTATTGTAATTACACGTACTGCCTGTTTAGTAGAAATATCCAAACTGCACTCTATTGTCAAGGGTTCCATGGTGTAATGGTTAGCAATCTGGACTCTGAATCCAGCAATCCGAGTTCAACTCTCGGTGGGACCTTGCCACAGTTTACTTCCTTCTGAGTGTAATCCTTTTACAATGAGGTATTGATAGTGATTGTTGTACGCCATAAACACGATTTAACAACAAAAAAAATGTGATAATATTCTCTCGTAGAGATAATTAAACCAATGTAATTGAGGGCATATAAAATCAACAAATTTAAAGAGTCTTTTTATGGCATGTAATGCAAACACTGGCTCTACTTCCAGCTCGTAGGGTGTTCAGTACAGACAGACCTTGGAAATTAGTATGATCCACATTGTAGATTATCCAATTGGAAACTAATTTACAGTCTTTTTGCCTTGGCAGTACCTGCCTGACACTGGTTACAACAGTTAGGGTATGTGCACACACACTAATTACGTCCGTAAGGAACGGACGTATTTCGGCCGCAAGTCCCGGACCGAACACAGTGCAGGGAGCCGGGCTCCTAGCATCATACTTATGTACGACGCTAGGAGTCCCTGCCTTGCTGCAGGACAACTGTCCCGTAGTATAATCATGTTTACAGTACGGGACAGTTGTCCTGCAGCGAGGCAGGGACTCCTAGCGTCGTACATAAGTATGATGCTAGGAGCCCGGCTCCCTGCAGTGTGTTCGGTCCGGGACTTGCGGCCGAAATACGTCCGTCAATTACGGACGTAATTAGTGTGTGTGCACATACCCTTAAGTTTTCAGTCAACTGAAATTCATAATTTCATTTCCCAGTTTTTTCCCATTGAGTTGTTAATAGTATTTTCCCTTTCCAAATGCAGGGTTCTAGCTTTTGTTATATAACCGCAATAGAAAATAATTGTACATCTTGGTGATCATGCAGGCACAGAAGCTATGCCCTCTTGATTATTGTGGGAGGTCGATTTTGAATGATAGCCGACCTGTTATTGTAATTACACGTACTGCCTGTTTAGTAGAAATATCCAAACTGCACTCTATTGTCAAGGGTTCCATGGTGTAATGGTCTGGACTCTGAATCCAGCAATCCGAGTTCAACTCTCGGTGGGACCTTGGCACAGTTTACTTCCTTCTGAGTGTAATCCTTTTACAATGAGGTATTGATAGTGATTGTTGTACGCCATAAACACGATTTAACAACAAAAAAAATTTGATAATATTCTCTCGTAGAGATAATTAAACCAATGTAATTGAGGGCATATAAAATTAACAAATTTAAAGAGTCTTTTTATGGCATGTAATGCAAACACTGGCTCTACTTCCAGCTCGTAGTGTGTTCAGTACAGACAGACCTTGGAAATTAGTATGATCCACATTGTAGATTATCCAATTGGAAACTAATTTACAGTCTTTTTGCCTTGGCAGTAGCTGCCTGACACTGGTTACAACAGTTAAGTTTTCAGTCAACTGAAATTCATAATTTCATTTCCCAGTTTTTTCCCATTGAGTTGTTAATAGTATTTTCCCTTTCCAAATGCAGGGTTCTAGCTTTTGTTATATAACCGCAATAGAAAATAATTGTACATCTTGGTGATCATGCAGGCACAGAAGCTATGCCCTCTTGATTATTGTGGGAGGTCGATTTTGAATGATAGCCGACCTGTTATTGTAATTACACGTACTGCCTGTTTAGTAGAAATATCCAAACTGCACTCTATTGTCAGGGGTTCCATGGTGTAATGGTTAGCACTCTGGACTCTGAATCAAGCAATCCGAGGTCAACTCTCAGTGGGACCTTGCCACAGTTTACTTCCTTCTGAGTGTAATCCTTTTACAATGAGGTATTGATAGTGATTGTTGTACGCCATAAACACGATTTAACAACAACAAAAAATTTGATAATATTCTCTTGTACAGATAATTAAACCAATGTAATTGAGGGCATATAAAATTAACAAATTTAAAGAGTCTTTTTATGGCATGTAATGCAAACACTGGCTCTACTTCCAGCTCGTAGGGTGTTCAGTACAGACAGACCTTGGAAATTAGTATGATCCACATTGTAAATTATCAAATTGGAAACTAATTTACAGTCTTTTTGCCTTGGCAGTAGCTGCCTGACACTGGTTACAAAAGTTAAGTTTTCAGTCAACTGAAATTCATAATTTCATTTCCCAGTTTTTTCCCATTGAGTTGTTAATAGTATTTTCCCTTTCCAAATGCAGGGTTCTAGCTTTTGTTATATAACCGCAATAGAAAATAATTGTACATCTTGGTGATCATGCAGGCACAGAAGCTATGCCCTCTTGATTATTGTGGGAGGTCGATTTTGAATGATAGCCGACCTGTTATTGTAATTACACGTACTGCCTGTTTAGTAGAAATATCCAAACTGCACTCTATTGTCAAGGGTTCCATGGTGTAATGGTTAGCAAACTGGACTCTGAATCCAGCAATCCGAGTTCAACTCTCGGTGGGACCTTGCCACAGTTTACTTCCTTCTGAGTGTAATCCTTTTACAATGAGGTATTGATAGTGATTGTTGTACGCCATAAACACGATTTAACAACAAAAAAAATGTGATAATATTCTCTCGTAGAGATAATTAAACCAATGTAATTGAGGGCATATAAAATCAACAAATTTAAAGAGTCTTTTTATGGCATGTAATGCAAACACTGGCTCTACTTCCAGCTCGTAGGGTGTTCAGTACAGACAGACCTTGGAAATTAGTATGATCCACATTGTAGATTATCCAATTGGAAACTAATTTACAGTCTTTTTGCCTTGGCAGTAGCTGCCTGACACTGGTTACAACAGTTAAGTTTTCAGTCAACTGAAATTCATAATTTCATTTCCCAGTTTTTTCCCATTGAGTTGTTAATAGTATTTTCCCTTTCCAAATGCAGGGTTCTAGCTTTTGTTATATAACCGCAATAGAAAATAATTGTACATCTTGGTGATCATGCAGGCACAGAAGCTATGCCCTCTTGATTATTGTGGGAGGTCGATTTTGAATGATAGCCGACCTGTTATTGTAATTACACGTACTGCCTGTTTAGTAGAAATATCCAAACTGCACTCCATTGTCAATGGTTCCATGGTGTAATGGTAGGCACTCTGGACTCTGAATCCAGCAATCTGAGTTCAACTCTCGGTGGGACCTTGCCACAGTTTACTTCCTTCTGATTGTAATCCTTTTACAATGAGGTATTGATAGTGATTGTTGTACGCCATAAACACGATTTAACAACAAAAAAAATGTGATCATATTCTCTCGTAGAGATAATTAAACCAATGTAATTGAGAGCATATAAAATTAACAAATTTAAAGAGTCTTTTTATGGCACGTAATGCAAACACTGGCTCTACTTCCAGCTCGTAGGGTGTTCAGTACAGACAGACCTTGGAAATTAGTATGATCCACATTGTAGATTATCCAATTGGAAACTAATTTACGGTCTTTTTGCCTTGGCAGTAGCTGCCTGACACTGGTTACAACAGTTAAGTTTTCAGTCAACTGAAATTCATAATTTCATTTCCCAGTTTTTTCCCATTGAGTTGTTAATAGTATTTTCCCTTTCCAAATGCAGGGTTCTAGCTTTTGTTATATAACCGCAATAGAAAATAATTGTACATCTTGGTGATCATGCAGGCACAGAAGCTATGCCCTCTTGATTATTGTGGGAGGTCGATTTTGAATGATAGCCGACCTGTTATTGTAATTACACGTACTGCCTGCTTAGTAGAAATATCCAAACTGCACTCTATTGTCAGGGGTTCCATGGTGTAATGGTTAGCACTCTGGACTCTGAATCCAGCAATCCAAGGTCAACTCTCGGTGGGACCTTGCCACAGTTTACTTCCTTCTGAGTGTAATCCTTTTACAATGAGGTATTGATAGTGATTGTTGTACGCCATAAACACGATTTAACAACAAAAAAAATGTGATCATATTCTCTCGTAGAGATAATTAAACCAATGTAATTGAGAGCATATAAAATTAACAAATTTAAAGAGTCTTTTTATGGCACGTAATGCAAACACTGGCTCTACTTCCAGCTCGTAGGGTGTTCAGTACAGACAGACCTTGGAAATTAGTATGATGCACATTGTAGATTATCCAATTGGAAACTAATTTACAGTCTTTTTGCCTTGGCAGTAGCTGCCTGACACTGGTTACAAAAGTTAAGTTTTCAGTCAACTGAAATTCATAATTTCATTTCCCAGTTTTTTCCCATTGAGTTGTTAATAGTATTTTCCCTTTCCAAATGCAGGGTTCTAGCTTTTGTTATATAACCGCAATAGAAAATAATTGTACATCTTGGTGATCATGCAGGCACAGAAGCTATGCCCTCTTGATTATTGTGGGAGGTCGATTTTGAATGATAGCCGACGTGTTATTGTAATTACACGTACTGCCTGTTTAGTAGAAATATCCAAACTGCACTCTATTGTCAGGGGTTCCATGGTGTAATGGTTAGCACTCTGAATCCAGCAAACCGAGGTCAACTCTCGGTGGGACCTTGCCACAGTTTACTTCCTTCTGAGTGTAATCCTTTTTCAATGAGGTATTGATAGTGATTGTTGTACGCCATAAACACGATTTAACAACAAAAAAAATGTGATAATATTCTCTCGTAGAGATAATTAAACCAATGTAATTGAGGGCATATAAAATTAACAAATTTAAAGAGTCTTTTTATGGCATGTAATGCAAACACTGGCTCTACTTCCAGCTCGTAGGGTGTTCAGTACAGACAGACCTTGGAAATTAGTATGATCCACATTGTAGATTATCCAATTGGAAACTAATTTACAGTCTTTTTGCCTTGGCAGTAGCTGCCTGACACTGGTTACAACAGTTAAGTTTTCAGTCAACTGAAATTCATAATTTCATTTCCCAGTTTTTTCCCATTGAGTTGTTAATAGTATTTTCCCTTTCCAAATGCAGGGTTCTAGCTTTTGTTATATAACCGCAATAGAAAATAATTGTACATCTTGGTGATCATGCAGGCACAGAAGCTATGCCCTCTTGATTATTGTAGGAGGTCGATTTTGAATGATAGCCGACCTGTTATTGTAATTACACGTACTGCCTGTTTAGTAGAAATATCCAAACTGCACTCTATTGTCAAGGGTTCCATGGTGTAATGGTTAGCACTCTGGACTCTGAATCCAGCAATCCGAGTTCATCTCTCGGTGGGACCTTGCCACAGTTCACTTCCTTCTGAGTGTAATCCTTTTTCAATGATATATTGTATTGATAGTGCTTGTTGTACGCCATAAACACGATTTAACAACAAAAAAAATGTGATAATATTCTCTCGTAGAGATAATTAAACCAATGTATTTGAGGGCATATAAAATTAACAAATTTAAGGAGTCTTTTTATGGCATGTAATGCAAACACTGGCTCTACTTCCAGCTCGTAGGGTGTTCAGTACAGACAGACCTTGGAAATTAGTATGATCCACATTGTAGATTATCCAATTGGAAACTAATTTACAGTATTTTTGCCTTGGCAGTAGCTGCCTGACACTGGTTACAACAGTTAAGTTTTCAGTCAACTGAAATTCATAATTTCATTTCCCAGTTTTTTCCCATTGAGTTGTTAATAGTATTTTCCCTTTCCAAATGCAGGGTTCTAGCTTTTGTTATATAACCGCAATAGAAAATAATTGTACATCTTGGTGATCATGCAGGCACAGAAGCTATGCCCTCTTGATTATTGTGGGAGGTCGATTTTGAATGATAGCCGACCTGTTATTCTAATTACACGTACTGCCTGTTTAGTAGAAATATCCAAACTGCACTCTATTGTCAAGGGTTCCATGGTGTAATGGTTAGCACTCTGGACTCTGAATCCAGCAATCCGAGTTCATTTCTCAGTGGGACCTTGCCACAGTTCACTTCCTTCTGAGTGTAATCCTTTTTCAATGATATATTGTATTGATAGTGATTGTTGTACGCCATAAACACGATTTAACAACAAAAAAAATGTGATAATATTCTCTCGTAGAGATAATTAAACCAATGTATTTGAGGGCATATAAAATTAACAAATTTAAAGAGTCTTTTTATGGCATGTAATGCAAACACTGGCTCTACTTCCAGCTCATAGGGTGTTCAGTACAGACAGACCTTGGAAATTAGTATTATCCACATTGTAGATTATCCAAATGGAAACTAATTTACAGTCTTTTTGCCTTGGCAGTAGCTGCCTGACACTGGTTACAACAGTTACGTTTTCAGTCAACTGAAATTCATCATTTAATTTCCTAGTTTTTTCCCATTGAGTTGTTAATAGTTTTTTCCCTTTCCAAATGCAGGGTACTAGCTTTTGTTATATAACCGCAATAGAAATTAATTGTACATCTTGATGATCATGCAGGCACAGAAGCAATGCCCTCTTGATTATTGTGGGAGGTCGATTTTGAATGATAGCCGACCTGTTATTGTAATTACACGTACTGCCTGTTTAGTAGAAATATCCAAACTGCACTCTATTGTCAAGGGTTCCATGGTGTAATGGTTAGCACTCTGGACTCTGAATCCAGCAATCCGAGGTCAACTCTCGGTGGGACCTTGCCACAGTTTACTTCCTTCTGAGTGTAATCCTTTTACAATGAGGTATTGATAGTGATTGTTGTACGCCATAAACACGATTTAACAACAAAAAAAATGTGATAATATTCTCTCGTAGAGATAATTAAACCAATGTAATTGAGGGCATATAAAATTAACAAATTTAAAGAGTCTTTTTATGGCATGTAATGCAAACACTGGCTCTACTTCCAGCTCGTAGGGTGTTCAGTACAGACAGACCTTGGAAATTAGTATGATCCACATAGTAGATTATCCAATTGGAAACTAATTTACAGTCTTTTTGCCTTGGCAGTAGCTGCCTGACACTGGTTACAACAGTTAAGTTTTCAGTCAACTGAAATTCATAATTTCATTTCCCAGTTTTTTCCCATTGAGTTGTTAATAGTATTTTCCCTTTCCAAATGCAGGGTTCTAGCTTTTGTTATATAACCGCAATAGAAAATAATTGTACATCTTGGTGATCATGCAGGCACAGAAGCTATGCCCTCTTGATTATTGTGGGAGGTCGATTTTGAATGATAGCCGACCTGTTATTGTAATTACACGTACTGCCTGTTTAGTAGAAATATCCAAACTGCACTCTATTGTCAATGGTTCCATGGTGTAATGGTTAGCACTTTGGACTCTGAATCCAGCAATCTGAGTTCAACTCTCGGTGGGACCTTGCCACAGTTTACTTCCTTCTGAGTGTAATCCTTTTTCAATGAGGTATTGTATTGATAGTGATTGTTGTACGCCATAAACACGATTTAACAACAAAAAAAATGTGATAATATTCTCTCGTAGAGATAATTAAACCAATGTATTTTAGGGCATATAAAATTAACAAACTTAAAGAGTCTTTTTATGGCATGTAATGCAAACACTGGCTCTACTTCCAGCTCGTAGGGTGTTCAGTACTGACAGATCTTGGAAATTAGTATGATCCACATTGTAGATTATCCAATTGGAAACAAATTTACAGTCTTTTTGCCTTGGCAGTAGCTGCCTGGCACTGGTTACAACAGTTAAGTTTTCAGTCAACTGAAATTCATAATTTAATTTCCCAGTTTTTTCCCATTGAGTTGTTAATAGTATTTTCCCTTTCCAAATGCAGGGTTCTAGCTTTTGTTATATAACCGCAATAGAAAATAATTGTACATCTTGGTGATCATGTAGGCACAGAAGCTATGCCCTCTTGATTATTGTGGGAGGTCGATTTTGAATGATAGCCGACCTGTTATTGTAATTACACGTACTGCCTGTTTAGTAGAAATATCCAAACTGCACTCTATTGTCAAGGGTTCCGTGGTGTAATGGTTAGCACTCTGCACTCTGAATCCAGCAATCTGAGTTCAACTCTCGGTGGGACCTTGCCACAGTTTACTTCCTTCTGAGTGTAATCCTTTTTCAATGAGGTATTGTATTGATAGTGATTGTTGAAAGCCATAAACACCATTTAACAACAAGAAAAATGTGATAATATTCTCTCGTAGAGATAATTAAACCAATGTATTTGAGGGCATATAAAATTAACAAATTTAAAGAGTCTTTTTATGGCATGTAATGCAAAAACTGGCTCTACTTCCAGCTCGTAGGGTGTTCAGTACAGACAGACCTTGGAAATTAGTATGATCCACATAGTAGATTATCCAATTGGAAACTAATTTACAGTCTTTTTGCCTTGGCAGTAGCTGCCTGACACTGGTTACAACAGTTAAGTTTTCAGTCAACTGAAATTCATAATTTCATTTCCCAGTTTTTTCCCATTGAGTTGTTAATAGTATTTTCCCTTTCCAAATGCAGGGTTCTAGCTTTTGTTATATAACCGCAATAGAAAATAATTGTACATCTTGGTGATCATGCAGGCACAGAAGCTATGCCCTCTTGATTATTGTGGGAGGTCGATTTTGAATGATAGCCGACCTGTTATTGTAATTACACGTACTCCCTGTTTAGTAGAAATATCCAAACTGCACTCTATTGTCAAGGGTTCCATGGTGTAATGGTCTGGACTCTGAATCCAGAAATCCGAGTTCAACTCTTGGTGGGACCTTGCCGCAGTTTACTTCCTTCTGAGTGTAATCCTTTTTCAATGAGGTATTGTATTGATAGTGATTGTTGTACGCCATAAACACGATTTAACAACAAAAAAAATGTGATAATATTCTCTCGTAGAGATAATTAAACCAATGTATTTTAGGGCATATAAAATTAACAAATTTAAAGAGTCTTTTTATGGCATGTAATGCAAACACTGGCTCTACTTCCAACTCGTAGGGTGTTCAGTACAGACAGACCTTGGAAATTAGTATTATCCACATAGTAGATTATCCAAATGGAAACTAATTTACAGTCTTTTTGCCTTGGCAGTAGCTGCCTGACACTGGTTACAACAGTTAAGTTTTCAGTCAACTGAAATTCATAATTTCATTTCCCAGTTTTTTCCCATTGAGTTGTTAATAGTATTTTCCCTTTCCAAATGCAGGGTACTAGCTTTTGTTATATAACCGCAATATAAATTAATTGTACATCTTGGTGATCATGCAGGCACAGAAGCTATGCCCTCTTGATTATTGTGGGAGGTCGATTTTGAATGATAGCCGACCTGTTATTGTAATTACACGTACTGCCTGTTTAGTAGAAATATCCAAACTGCACTCTATGGTCAAGGGTATAATGGTTAGCACTCTGGACTCTGAATCCAGCAATCCGAGTTCAACTCTCGGTGGGACCTTGCCACAGTTTACTTCCTTCCACTCAGTAATCCTTTTTCAATGAGGTATTGTATTGATAGTGATTGTTGTACGCCATAAACACGATTTAACAACAAAAAAAATGTGATAATATTCTCTCGTAGAGATAATTAAACCAATGTATTTGAGGGCATATAAAATTAACAAATTTAAAGAGTCTTTTTATGGCATGTAATGCAAACACTGGCTCTACTTCCAACTCGTAGGGTGTTCAGTACAGACAGACCTTGGAAATTAGTATTATCCACATAGTAGATTATCCAAATGGAAACTAATTTACAGTCTTTTTGCCTTGGCAGTAGCTGCCTGACACTGGTTACAACAGTTAAGTTTTCAGTCAACTGAAATTCATAATTTCATTTCCCAGTTTTTTCCCATTGAGTTGTTAATAGTATTTTCCCTTTCCAAATGCAGGGTTCTAGCTTTTGTTATATAACCGCAATAGAAAATAATTGTACATCTTGGTGATCATGTAGGCACAGAAGCTATGCCCTCTTGATTATTGTGGGAGGTCGATTTTGAATGATAGCCGACTTGTTATTGTAATTACACGTACTGCCTGTTTAGTAGAAATATCCAAACTGCACTCTATTGTCAAGGGTTCCGTGGTGTAATGGTTGGCACTCTGCACTCTGAATCCAGCAATCCAAGTTCCACTCTCGGTGGGACCTTGCCACAGTTTACTTCCTTCTGAGTGTAATCCTTTTTCAATGAGGTATTGTATTGATAGTGATTGTTGTACGCCATAAACACGATTTAACAACAAAAAAAATTTGATAATATTCTCTCGTAGAGATAATTAAACCAATGTATTTGAGGGCATATAAAATTAACAAATTTAAAGAGTCTTTTTATGGCATGTAATGCAAACACTGGCTCTACTTCCAGCTCGTAGGGTGTTCAGTACAGACAGACCTTGGAAATTAGTATTATCCACATAGTAGATTATCCAAATGGAAACTAATTTACAGTCTTTTTGCCTTGGCAGTAGCTGCCTGACACTGGTTACAACAGTTAAGTTTTCAGTCAACTGAAATTCATAATTTCATTTCCCAGTTTTTTCCCATTGAGTTGTTAATAGTATTTTCCCTTTCCAAATGCAGGGTACTAGCTTTTGTTATATAACCGCAATATAAATTAATTGTACATCTTGGTGATCATGCAGGCACAGAAGCTATGCCCTCTTGATTATTGTGGGAGGTCGATTTTGAATGATAGCCGACCTGTTATTGTAATTACACGTACTGCCTGTTTAGTAGAAATATCCAAACTGCACTCTATTGTCAAGGGTTCCGTGGTGTAATGGTTAGCACTCTGCACTCTGAATCCAGCAATCCAAGTTCCACTCTCGGTGGGACCTTGCCACAGTTTACTTCCTTCTGAGTGTAATCCTTTTTCAATGAGGTATTGTATTGATAGTGATTGTTGTACGCCATAAACACGATTTAACAACAAAAAAAATGTGATAATATTCTCTCGTAGAGATAATTAAACCAATGTATTTGAGGGCATATAAAATTAACAAATTTAAAGAGTCTTTTTATGGCATGTAATGCAAACACTGGCTCTACTTCCAGCTCGTAGGGTGTTCAGTACAGACAGACCTTGGAAATTAGTATTATCCACATAGTAGATTATCCAAATGGAAACTAATTTACAGTCTTTTTGCCTTGGCAGTAGCTGCCTGACACTGGTTACAACAGTTAAGTTTTCAGTCAACTGAAATTCATAATTTCATTTCCCAGTTTTTTCCCATTGAGTTGTTAATAGTATTTTCCCTTTCCAAATGCAGGGTTCTAGCTTTTGTTATATAACCGCAATAGAAAATAATTGTACATCTTGGTGATCATGTAGGCACAGAAGCTATGCCCTCTTGATTATTGTGGGAGGTCGATTTTGAATGATAGCCGACCTGTTATTGTAATTACACGTACTGCCTGTTTAGTAGAAATATCCAAACTGCACTCTATTGTCAAGGGTTCCATGGTGTAATGGTTAGCACTCTGCACTCTGAATCCAGCAATCCAAGTTCCACTCTCGGTGGGACCTTGCCACAGTTTACTTCCTTCTGAGTGTAATCCTTTTTCAATGAGGTATTGTATTGATAGTGATTGTTGTACGCCATAAACACGATTTAACAACAAAAAAAATGTGATAATATTCTCTCGTAGAGATAATTAAACCAATGTATTTGAGGGCATATAAAATTAACAAATTTAAAGAGTCTTTTTATGGCATGTAATGCAAACACTGGCTCTACTTCCAGCTCGTAGGGTGTTCAGTACAGGCAGACCTTGGAAATTAGTATTATCCACATTGTAGATTATCCAAATGGAAACTAATTTACAGTCTTTTTGCCTTGGCAGTAGCTGCCTGACACTGGTTACAACAGTTAAGTTTTCAGTCAACTGAAATTTATAATTTAATTTCCCAGTTTTTTCCCATTGAGTTGTTAATAGTATTTTCACTTTCCAAATGCAGGGTTCTAGCTTTTGTTATATAACCGCAATAGAAAATAATTGTACATCTTGGTGATCATGCAGGCACAGAAGCTATGCCCTCTTGATTATTGTGGGAGGTCGATTTTGAATGATAGCCGACCTGTTATTGTAATTACACGTACTCCCTGTTTAGTAGAAATATCCAAACTACACTCTATTTTCAAGGGTTCCATGGTGTAATGGTTAGCACTCTGGACTCTGAATCCAGCAATCCGAGTTCAACTCTTGGTGGGACCTTGCCACAGTTTACCTCCTTCTTAGTGTAATCCTTTTTCAATGAGGTGTTGTATTGATAGTGATTGTTGTACGCCATAAACACGATTTAACAACAAAAAAATGTGATAATATTCTCTCGTAGAGATAATTAAACCAATGTATTTGAGGGCATATAAAATTAACAAATTTAAAGAGTCTTTTTATGGCATGTAATGCAAACACTGGCTCTACTTCCAGCTCGTAGGGTGTTCAGTACAGACAGACCTTGGAAATTAGTATTATCCACATTGTAGATTATCCAAATGGAAACTAATTTACAGTCTTTTTGCCTTGGCAGTAGCTGCCTGACACTGGTTACAACAGTTAAGTTTTCAGTCAACTGAAATTCATAATTTCATTTCCCAGTTTTTTCCCATTGAGTTGTTAATAGTATTTTCCCTTTCCAAATGCAGGGTTCTAGCTTTTAGTATATAACCGCAATAGAAAATAATTGTACATCTTGGTGATCATGTAGGCACAGAAGCTATGCCCTCTTGATTATTGTGGGAGGTCGATTTTGAATGATAGCCGACCTGTTATTGTAATTACACGTACTGCCTGTTTAGTAGAAATATCCAAACTGCACTCTATTGTCAAGGGTTCCATGGTGTAATGGTTAGCACTCTGGACTCTGAATTCAGCGATCCAAGTTCAACTCTCGGTGGGACCTTGCCACAGTTTACTTCCTTCTGAGTGTAATCCTTTTTCAATGAGGTATTGTATTGATAGTGATTGTTGTACGCCATAAACACGATTTAACAACAAAAAAAATGTGATAATATTCTCTCGTAGAGATAATTAAACCAATGTATTTGAGGGCATATAAAATTAACAAATTTAAAGAGTCTTTTTATGGCATGTAATGCAAACACTGGCTCTACTTCCAGCTCGTAGGGTGTTCAGTACAGACAGACCTTGGAAATTAGTATGATCCACATTGTAGATTATCCAATTGGAAACTAATTTACAGTCCTTTTGCCTTGGCAGTAGCTGCCTGACACTGGTTACAACAGTTAAGTTTTCAGTCAACTGAAATTCATAATTTCATTTCCCAGTTTTTTCCCATTGAGTTGTTAATAGTATTTTCCCTTTCCAAATGCAGGGTTCTAGCTTTTGTTATATAACCGCAATAGAAAATAATTGTACATCTTGGTGATCATGCAGGCACAGAAGCTATGCCCTCTTGATTATTGTGGGAGGTCGATTTTGAATGATAGCCGACCTGTTATTGTAATTACACGTACTGCCTGTTTAGTAGAAATATCCAAACTGCACTCTATTGTCAAGGGTTCCATGGTGTAATGGTTAGCACTCTGCACTCTGAATCCAGCAATCCCAGTTCCACTCTCGGTGGGACCTTGCCACAGTTTACTTCCTTCTGAGTGTTATCCTTTTTCAATGAGGTATTGTATTGATAGTGATTGTTGTACACCATAAACACGATTTAACAACAACAAAAAATGTGATAATATTCTCTCGTAGAGATAATTAAACCAATGTAATTGAGGGCATATAAAATTAACAAATTTAAAGAGTCTTTTTATGGCATGTAATGCAAACACTGGCTCTACTTCCAGCTCGTAGGGTGTTCAGTACAGGCAGACCTTGGAAATTAGTATTATCCACATTGTAGATTATCCAAATGGAAACTAATTTACAGTCTTTTTGCCTTGGCAGTAGCTGCCTGACACTGGTTACAACAGTTAAGTTTTCAGTCAACTGAAATTTATAATTTAATTTCCCAGTTTTTTCCCATTGAGTTGTTAATAGTATTTTCACTTTCCAAATGCAGGGTTCTAGCTTTTGTTATATAACCGCAATAGAAAATAATTGTACATCTTGGTGATCATGCAGGCACAGAAGCTATGCCCTCTTGATTATTGTGGGAGGTCGATTTTGAATGATAGCCGACCTGTTATTGTAATTACACGTACTGCCTGTTTAGTAGAAATATCCAAACTACACTCTATTTTCAAGGGTTCCATGGTGTAATGGTTAGCACTCTGGACTCTGAATCCAGCAATCCGAGTTCAACTCTTGGTGGGACCTTGCCACAGTTTACCTCCTTCTTAGTGTAATCCTTTTTCAATGAGGTGTTGTATTGATAGTGATTGTTGTACGCCATAAACACGATTTAACAACAAAAAAATGTGATAATATTCTCTCGTAGAGATAATTAAACCAATGTATTTGAGGGCATATAAAATTAACAAATTTAAAGAGTCTTTTTATGGCATGTAATGCAAACACTGGCTCTACTTCCAGCTCGTAGGGTGTTCAGTACAGACAGACCTTGGAAATTAGTATGATCCACATTGTAGATTATCCAATTGGAAACTAATTTACAGTCCTTTTGCCTTGGCAGTAGCTGCCTGACACTGGTTACAACAGTTAAGTTTTCAGTCAACTGAAATTCATAATTTCATTTCCCAGTTTTTTCCCATTGAGTTGTTAATAGTATTTTCCCTTTCCAAATGCAGGGTTCTAGCTTTTGTTATATAACCGCAATAGAAAATAATTGTACATCTTGGTGATCATGCAGGCACAGAAGCTATGCCCTCTTGATTATTGTGGGAGGTCGATTTTGAATGATAGCCGACCTGTTATTGTAATTACACGTACTGCCTGTTTAGTAGAAATATCCAAACTGCACTCTATTGTCAAGGGTTCCATGGTGTAATGGTTAGCACTCTGCACTCTGAATCCAGCAATCCCAGTTCCACTCTCGGTGGGACCTTGCCACAGTTTACTTCCTTCTGAGTGTTATCCTTTTTCAATGAGGTATTGTATTGATAGTGATTGTTGTACACCATAAACACGATTTAACAACAACAAAAAATGTGATAATATTCTCTCGTAGAGATAATTAAACCAATGTAATTGAGGGCATATAAAATTAACAAATTTAAAGAGTCTTTTTATGGCATGTAATGCAAACACTGGCTCTACTTCCAGCTCGTAGGGTGTTCAGTACAGGCAGACCTTGGAAATTAGTATTATCCACATTGTAGATTATCCAAATGGAAACTAATTTACAGTCTTTTTGCCTTGGCAGTAGCTGCCTGACACTGGTTACAACAGTTAAGTTTTCAGTCAACTGAAATTTATAATTTAATTTCCCAGTTTTTTCCCATTGAGTTGTTAATAGTATTTTCACTTTCCAAATGCAGGGTTCTAGCTTTTGTTATATAACCGCAATAGAAAATAATTGTACATCTTGGTGATCATGCAGGCACAGAAGCTATGCCCTCTTGATTATTGTGGGAGGTCGATTTTGAATGATAGCCGACCTGTTATTGTAATTACACGTACTGCCTGTTTAGTAGAAATATCCAAACTACACTCTATTTTCAAGGGTTCCATGGTGTAATGGTTAGCACTCTGGACTCTGAATCCAGCAATCCGAGTTCAACTCTTGGTGGGACCTTGCCACAGTTTACCTCCTTCTTAGTGTAATCCTTTTTCAATGAGGTGTTGTATTGATAGTGATTGTTGTACGCCATAAACACGATTTAACAACAAAAAAAATGTGATAATATTCTCTCGTAGAGATAATTAAACCAATGTATTTGAGGGCATATAAAATTAACAAATTTAAAGAGTCTTTTTATGGCATGTAATGCAAACACTGGCTCTACTTCCAGCTCGTAGGGTGTTCAGTACAGACAGACCTTGGAAATTAGTATTATCCACATTGTAGATTATCCAAATGGAAACTAATTTACAGTCTTTTTGCCTTGGCAGTAGCTGCCTGACACTGGTTACAACAGTTAAGTTTTCAGTCAACTGAAATTCATAATTTCATTTCCCAGTTTTTTCCCATTGAGTTGTTAATAGTATTTTCCCTTTCCAAATGCAGGGTTCTAGCTTTTAGTATATAACCGCAATAGAAAATAATTGTACATCTTGGTGATCATGCAGGCACAGAAGCTATGCCCTCTTGATTATTGTGGGAGGTCGATTTTGAATGATAGCCGACCTGTTATTGTAATTACACGTACTGCCTGTTTAGTAGAAATATTCAAACTGCACTCTATTGTCAAGGGTTCCATGGTGTAATGGTTAGCACTCTGCACTCTGAATCCAGCAATCCGAGTTCCACTCTCGGTGGGACCTTACCACAGTTTACTTCCTTCTGAGTGTTATCCTTTTTCAATGAGGTATTGTATTGATAGTGATTGTTGTACGCCATAAACACGATTTAACAACAAAAAAAATGTGATAATATTCTCTCGTAGAGATAATTAAACCAATGTATTTGAGGGCATATAAAATTAACAAATTTAAAGAGTCTTTTTATGGCATGTAATGCAAACACTGGCTCTACTTCCAGCTCGTAGGTTGTTCAGTACAGACAGACCTTGGAAATTAGTATTATCCACATAGTAGATTATCCAAATGGAAACTAATTTACAGTCTTTTTGCCTTGGCAGTAGCTGCCTGACACTGGTTATAACAGTTAAGTTTTCAGTCAACTGAAATTCATAATTTCATTTCCCAGTTTTTTCCCATTGAGTTGTTAATAGTATTTTCCCTTTCCAAATGCAGGGTTCTAGCTTTTGTTATATAACCGCAATAGAAAATAATTGTACATCTTGGTGATCATGTAGGCACAGAAGCTATGCCCTCTTGATTATTGTGGGAGGTCGATTTTGAATGATAGCCGACCTGTTATTGTAATTACACGTACTGCCTGTTTAGTAGAAATATCCAAACTGCACTCTATTGTCAAGGGTTCCATGGTGTAATGGTTAGCACTCTGGACTCTGAATCCAGCAATCCAAGTTCAACTCTCGGTGGGACCTTGCCACAGTTTACTTCCTTCTCAGTGTAATCCTTTTTCAATGAGGTATTGTATTGATAGTGATTGTTGTACGCCATAAACACGATTTAACAACAAAAAAAATGTGATAATATTCTCTCGTAGAGATAATTAAACCAATGTATTTGAGGGCATATAAAATTAACAAATTTAAAGAGACTTTTTATGGCATGTAATGCAAATACTGGCTCTACTTCCAGCTCGTAGGGTGTTCAGTACAGACAGACCTAGGAAATTAGTATTATCCACATAGTAGATTATCCAAATGGAAACTAATTTACAGTCTTTTTGCCTTGGCAGTAGCTGCCTGACACTGGTTACAACAGTTAAGTTTTCAGTCAACTGAAATTTATAATTTAATTTCCCAGTTTTTTCCCATTGAGTTGTTAATAGTATTTTCACTTTCCAAATGCAGGGTTCTAGCTTTTGTTATATAACCGCAATAGAAAATAATTGTACATCTTGGTGATCATGCAGGCACAGAAGCTATGCCCTCTTGATTATTGTGGGAGGTCGATTTTGAATGATAGCCGACCTGTTATTGTAATTACACGTACTGCCTATTTAGTAGAAATATCCAAACTACACTCTATTTTCAAGGGTTCCATGGTGTAATGGTTAGCACTCTGGACTCTGAATCCAGCAATCCGAGTTCAACTCTTGGTGGGACCTTGCCACAGTTTACCTCCTTCTTAGTGTAATCCTTTTTCAATGAGGTGTTGTATTGATAGTGATTGTTGTACGCCATAAACACGATTTAACAACAAAAAAATGTGATAATATTCTCTCGTAGAGATAATTAAACCAATGTATTTGAGGGCATATAAAATTAACAAATTTAAAGAGTCTTTTTATGGCATGTAATGCAAACACTGGCTCTACTTCCAGCTCGTAGGGTGTTCAGTACAGACAGACCTTGGAAATTAGTATTATCCACATTGTAGATTATCCAAATGGAAACTAATTTACAGTCTTTTTGCCTTGGCAGTAGCTGCCTGACACTGGTTACAACAGTTAAGTTTTCAGTCAACTGAAATTCATAATTTCATTTCCCAGTTTTTTCCCATTGAGTTGTTAATAGTATTTTCCCTTTCCAAATGCAGGGTTCTAGCTTTTAGTATATAACCGCAATAGAAAATAATTGTACATCTTGGTGATCATGCAGGCACAGAAGCTATGCCCTCTTGATTATTGTGGGAGGTCGATTTTGAATGATAGCCGACCTGTTATTGTAATTACACGTACTGCCTCTTTAGTAGAAATATCCAAACTGCACTCTATTGTCAAGGGTTCCATGGTGTAATGGTTAGCACTCTGCACTCTGAATCCAGCAATCCCAGTTCCACTCTCGGTGGGACCTTGCCACAGTTTACTTCCTTCTGAGTGTTATCCTTTTTCAATGAGGTATTGTATTGATAGTGATTGTTGTACACCATAAACACGATTTAACAACAACAAAAAATGTGATAATATTCTCTCGTAGAGATAATTAAACCAATGTAATTGAGGGCATATAAAATTAACAAATTTAAAGAGTCTTTTTATGGCATGTAATGCAAACACTGGCTCTACTTCCAGCTCGTAGGGTGTTCAGTACAGGCAGACCTTGGAAATTAGTATTATCCACATTGTAGATTATCCAAATGGAAACTAATTTACAGTCTTTTTGCCTTGGCAGTAGCTGCCTGACACTGGTTACAACAGTTAAGTTTTCAGTCAACTGAAATTTATAATTTAATTTCCCAGTTTTTTCCCATTGAGTTGTTAATAGTATTTTCACTTTCCAAATGCAGGGTTCTAGCTTTTGTTATATAACCGCAATAGAAAATAATTGTACATCTTGGTGATCATGTAGGCACAGAAGCTATGCCCTCTTGATTATTGTGGGAGGTCGATTTTGAATGATAGCCGACCTGTTATTGTAATTACACGTACTGCCTGTTTAGTAGAAATATCCAAACTGCACTCTATTGTCAAGGGTTCCATGGTGTAATGGTTAGCACTCTGGACTCTGAATCCAGCAATCCAAGTTCAACTCTCGGTGGGACCTTGCCACAGTTTACTTCCTTCTCAGTGTAATCCTTTTTCAATGAGGTATTGTATTGATAGTGATTGTTGTACGCCATAAACACGATTTAACAACAAAAAAAATGTGATAATATTCTCTCGTAGAGATAATTAAACCAATGTATTTGAGGGCATATAAAATTAACAAATTTAAAGAGACTTTTTATGCCATGTAATGCAAATACTGGCTCTACTTCCAGCTCGTAGGGTGTTCAGTACAGACAGACCTAGGAAATTAGTATTATCCACATAGTAGATTATCCAAATGGAAACTAATTTACAGTCTTTTTGCCTTGGCAGTAGCTGCCTGACACTGGTTACAACAGTTAAGTTTTCAGTCAACTGAAATTTATAATTTAATTTCCCAGTTTTTTCCCATTGAGTTGTTAATAGTATTTTCACTTTCCAAATGCAGGGTTCTAGCTTTTGTTATATAACCGCAATAGAAAATAATTGTACATCTTGGTGATCATGCAGGCACAGAAGCTATGCCCTCTTGATTATTGTGGGAGGTCGATTTTGAATGATAGCCGACCTGTTATTGTAATTACACGTACTGCCTGTTTAGTAGAAATATCCAAACTACACTCTATTTTCAAGGGTTCCATGGTGTAATGGTTTGCACTCTGGACTCTGAATCCAGCAATCCGAGTTCAACTCTTGGTGGGACCTTGCCACAGTTTACCTCCTTCTTAGTGTAATCCTTTTTCAATGAGGTGTTGTATTGATAGTGATTGTTGTACGCCATAAACACGATTTAACAACAAAAAAATGTGATAACATTCTCTCGTAGAGATAATTAAACCAATGTATTTGAGGGCATATAAAATTAACAAATTTAAAGAGTCTTTTTATGGCATGTAATGCAAACACTGGCTCTACTTCCAGCTCGTAGGGTGTTCAGTACAGACAGACCTTGGAAATTAGTATTATCCACATTGTAGATTATCCAAATGGAAACTAATTTACAGTCTTTTTGCCTTGGCAGTAGCTGCCTGACACTGGTTACAACAGTTAAGTTTTCAGTCAACTGAAATTCATAATTTCATTTCCCAGTTTTTTCCCATTGAGTTGTTAATAGTATTTTCCCTTTCCAAATGCAGGGTTCTAGCTTTTAGTATATAACCACAATAGAAAATAATTGTACATCTTGGTGATCATGCAGGCACAGAAGCTATGCCCTCTTGATTATTGTGGGAGGTCGATTTTGAATGATAGCCGACCTGTTATTGTAATTACACGTACTGCCTCTTTAGTAGAAATATCCAAACTGCACTCTATTGTCAAGGGTTCCATGGTGTAATGGTTAGCACTCTGCACTCTGAATCCAGCAATCCCAGTTCCACTCTCGGTGGGACCTTGCCACAGTTTACTTCCTTCTGAGTGTTATCCTTTTTCAATGAGGTATTGTATTGATAGTGATTGTTGTACACCATAAACACGATTTAACAACAACAAAAAATGTGATAATATTCTCTCGTAGAGATAATTAAACCAATGTAATTGAGGGCATATAAAATTAACAAATTTAAAGAGTCTTTTTATGGCATGTAATGCAAACACTGGCTCTACTTCCAGCTCGTAGGGTGTTCAGTACAGGCAGACCTTGGAAATTAGTATTATCCACATTGTAGATTATCCAAATGGAAACTAATTTACAGTCTTTTTGCCTTGGCAGTAGCTGCCTGACACTGGTTACAACAGTTAAGTTTTCAGTCAACTGAAATTTATAATTTAATTTCCCAGTTTTTTCCCATTGAGTTGTTAATAGTATTTTCACTTTCCAAATGCAGGGTTCTAGCTTTTGTTATATAACCGCAATAGAAAATAATTGTACATCTTGGTGATCATGCAGGCACAGAAGCTATGCCCTCTTGATTATTGTGGGAGGTCGATTTTGAATGATAGCCGACCTGTTATTGTAATTACACGTACTGCCTGTTTAGTAGAAATATCCAAACTACACTCTATTTTCAAGGGTTCCATGGTGTAATGGTTAGCACTCTGGACTCTGAATCCAGCAATCCGAGTTCAACTCTTGGTGGGACCTTGCCACAGTTTACCTCCTTCTTAGTGTAATCCTTTTTCAATGAGGTGTTGTATTGATAGTGATTGTTGTACGCCATAAACACGATTTAACAACAAAAAAATGTGATAATATTCTCTCGTAGAGATAATTAAACCAATGTATTTGAGGGCATATAAAATTAACAAATTTAAAGAGTCTTTTTATGGCATGTAATGCAAACACTGGCTCTACTTCCAGCTCGTAGGTTGTTCAGTACAGACAGACCTAGGAAATTAGTATTATCCACATAGTAGATTATCCAAATGGAAACTAATTTACAGTCTTTTTGCCTTGGCAGTAGCTGCCTGACACTGGTTACAACAGTTAAGTTTTCAGTCAACTGAAATTTATAATTTAATTTCCCAGTTTTTTCCCATTGAGTTGTTAATAGTATTTTCACTTTCGAAATGCAGGGTTCTAGCTTTTGTTATATAACCGCAATAGAAAATAATTGTACATCTTGGTGATCATGCAGGCACAGAAGCTATGCCCTCTTGATTATTGTGGGAGGTCGATTTTGAATGATAGCCGACCTGTTATTGTAATTACACGTACTGCCTGTTTAGTAGAAATATCCAAACTACACTCTATTTTCAAGGGTTCCATGGTGTAATGGTTAGCACTCTGGACTCTGAATCCAGCAATCCGAGTTCAACTCTTGGTGGGACCTTGCCACAGTTTACCTCCTTCTTAGTGTAATCCTTTTTCAATGAGGTGTTGTATTGATAGTGATTGTTGTACGCCATAAACACGATTTAACAACAAAAAAATGTGATAATATTCTCTCGTAGAGATAATTAAACCAATGTATTTGAGGGCATATAAAATTAACAAATTTAAAGAGTCTTTTTATGGCATGTAATGCAAACACTGGCTCTACTTCCAGCTCGTAGGGTGTTCAGTACAGACAGACCTTGGAAATTAGTATTATCCACATTGTAGATTATCCAAATGGAAACTAATTTACAGTCTTTTTGCCTTGGCAGTAGCTGCCTGACACTGGTTACAACAGTTAAGTTTTCAGTCAACTGAAATTCATAATTTCATTTCCCAGTTTTTTCCCATTGAGTTGTTAATAGTATTTTCCCTTTCCAAATGCAGGGTTCTAGCTTTTAGTATATAACCGCAATAGAAAATAATTGTACATCTTGGTGATCATGCAGGCACAGAAGCTATGCCCTCTTGATTATTGTGGGAGGTCGATTTTGAATGATAGCCGACCTGTTATTGTAATTACACGTACTGCCTCTTTAGTAGAAATATCCAAACTGCACTCTATTGTCAAGGGTTCCATGGTGTAATGGTTAGCACTCTGCACTCTGAATCCAGCAATCCCAGTTCCACTCTCGGTGGGACCTTGCCACAGTTTACTTCCTTCTGAGTGTTATCCTTTTTCAATGAGGTATTGTATTGATAGTGATTGTTGTACACCATAAACACGATTTAACAACAACAAAAAATGTGATAATATTCTCTCGTAGAGATAATTAAACCAATGTAATTGAGGGCATATAAAATTAACAAATTTAAAGAGTCTTTTTATGGCATGTAATGCAAACACTGGCTCTACTTCCAGCTCGTAGGGTGTTCAGTACAGGCAGACCTTGGAAATTAGTATTATCCACATTGTAGATTATCCAAATGGAAACTAATTTACAGTCTTTTTGCCTTGGCAGTAGCTGCCTGACACTGGTTACAACAGTTAAGTTTTCAGTCAACTGAAATTTATAATTTAATTTCCCAGTTTTTTCCCATTGAGTTGTTAATAGTATTTTCACTTTCCAAATGCAGGGTTCTAGCTTTTGTTATATAACCGCAATAGAAAATAATTGTACATCTTGGTGATCATGTAGGCACAGAAGCTATGCCCTCTTGATTATTGTGGGAGGTCGATTTTGAATGATAGCCGACCTGTTATTGTAATTACACGTACTGCCTGTTTAGTAGAAATATCCAAACTGCACTCTATTGTCAAGGGTTCCATGGTGTAATGGTTAGCACTCTGGACTCTGAATCCAGCAATCCAAGTTCAACTCTCGGTGGGACCTTGCCACAGTTTACTTCCTTCTCAGTGTAATCCTTTTTCAATGAGGTATTGTATTGATAGTGATTGTTGTACGCCATAAACACGATTTAACAACAAAAAAAATGTGATAATATTCTCTCGTAGAGATAATTAAACCAATGTATTTGAGGGCATATAAAATTAACAAATTTAAAGAGACTTTTTATGGCATGTAATGCAAATACTGGCTCTACTTCCAGCTCGTAGGGTGTTCAGTACAGACAGACCTAGGAAATTAGTATTATCCACATAGTAGATTATCCAAATGGAAACTAATTTACAGTCTTTTTGCCTTGGCAGTAGCTGCCTGACACTGGTTACAACAGTTAAGTTTTCAGTCAACTGAAACTTATAATTTAATTTCCCAGTTTTTTCCCATTGAGTTGTTAATAGTATTTTCACTTTCCAAATGCAGGGTTCTAGCTTTTGTTATATAACCGCAATAGAAAATAATTGTACATCTTGGTGATCATGCAGGCACAGAAGCTATGCCCTCTTGATTATTGTGGGAGGTCGATTTTGAATGATAGCCGACCTGTTATTGTAATTACACGTACTGCCTGTTTAGTAGAAATATCCAAACTACACTCTATTTTCAAGGGTTCCATGGTGTAATGGTTAGCACTCTGGACTCTGAATCCAGCAATCCGAGTTCAACTCTTGGTGGGACCTTGCCACAGTTTACCTCCTTCTTAGTGTAATCCTTTTTCAATGAGGTGTTGTATTGATAGTGATTGTTGTACGCCATAAACACGATTTAACAACAAAAAAATGTGATAATATTCTCTCGTAGAGATAATTAAACCAATGTATTTGAGGGCATATAAAATTAACAAATTTAAAGAGTCTTTTTATGGCATGTAATGCAAACACTGGCTCTACTTCCAGCTCGTAGGTTGTTCAGTACAGACAGACCTTGGAAATTAGTATTATCCACATAGTAGATTATCCAAATGGAAACTAATTTACAGTCTTTTTGCCTTGGCAGTAGCTGCCTGACACTGGTTATAACAGTTAAGTTTTCAGTCAACTGAAATTCATAATTTCATTTCCCAGTTTTTTCCCATTGAGTTGTTAATAGTATTTTCCCTTTCCAAATGCAGGGTTCTAGCTTTTGTTATATAACCGCAATAGAAAATAATTGTACATCTTGGTGATCATGTAGGCACAGAAGCTATGCCCTCTTGATTATTGTGGGAGGTCGATTTTGAATGATAGCCGACCTGTTATTGTAATTACACGTACTGCCTGTTTAGTAGAAATATCCAAACTGCACTCTATTGTCAAGGGTTCCATGGTGTAATGGTTAGCACTCTGGACTCTGAATCCAGCAATCCAAGTTCAACTCTCGGTGGGACCTTGCCACAGTTTACTTCCTTCTCAGTGTAATCCTTTTTCAATGAGGTATTGTATTGATAGTGATTGTTGTACGCCATAAACACGATTTAACAACAAAAAAAATGTGATAATATTCTCTCGTAGAGATAATTAAACCAATGTATTTGAGGGCATATAAAATTAACAAATTTAAAGAGACTTTTTATGGCATGTAATGCAAATACTGGCTCTACTTCCAGCTCGTAGGGTGTTCAGTACAGACAGACCTAGGAAATTAGTATTATCCACATAGTAGATTATCCAAATGGAAACTAATTTACAGTCTTTTTGCCTTGGCAGTAGCTGCCTGACACTGGTTACAACAGTTAAGTTTTCAGTCAACTGAAATTTATAATTTAATTTCCCAGTTTTTTCCCATTGAGTTGTTAATAGTATTTTCACTTTCCAAATGCAGGGTTCTAGCTTTTGTTATATAACCGCAATAGAAAATAATTGTACATCTTGGTGATCATGCAGGCACAGAAGCTATGCCCTCTTGATTATTGTGGGAGGTCGATTTTGAATGATAGCCGACCTGTTATTGTAATTACACGTACTGCCTGTTTAGTAGAAATATCCAAACTGCACTCTATTTTCAAGGGTTCCATGGTGTAATGGTTAGCACTCTCAACTCTGAATCCAGCAATCCGAATTCAACTCTCGGTGGAACCTTGCCACAGTTTAATTCCTTTTGAGTGTAATCCTTTTTCAATGAGGTGTTGTATTGATAGTGATTGTTGTACGCCATAAACACGATTTAACAACAAAAAAATGTGATAATATTCTCTCGTAGAGATAATTAAACCAATGTATTTGAGGGCATATAAAATTAACAAATTTAAAGAGTCTTTTTATGGCATGTAATGCAAACACTGGCTCTACTTCCAGCTCGTAGGGTGTTCAGTACAGACAGACCTTGGAAATTAGTATTATCCACATTGTAGATTATCCAAATGGAAACTAATTTACAGTCTTTTTGCCTTGGCAGTAGCTGCCTGACACTGGTTACAACAGTTAAGTTTTCAGTCAACTGAAATTCATAATTTCATTTCCCAGTTTTTTCCCATTGAGTTGTTAATAGTATTTTCCCTTTCCAAATGCAGGGTTCTAGCTTTTAGTATATAACCGCAATAGAAAATAATTGTACATCTTGGTGATCATGCAGGCACAGAAGCTATGCCCTCTTGATTATTGTGGGAGGTCGATTTTGAATGATAGCCGACCTGTTATTGTAATTACACGTACTGCCTCTTTAGTAGAAATATCCAAACTGCACTCTATTGTCAAGGGTTCCATGGTGTAATGGTTAGCACTCTGCACTCTGAATCCAGCAATCCCAGTTCCACTCTCGGTGGGACCTTGCCACAGTTTACTTCCTTCTGAGTGTTATCCTTTTTCAATGAGGTATTGTATTGATAGTGATTGTTGTACACCATAAACACGATTTAACAACAACAAAAAATGTGATAATATTCTCTCGTAGAGATAATTAAACCAATGTAATTGAGGGCATATAAAATTAACAAATTTAAAGAGTCTTTTTATGGCATGTAATGCAAACACTGGCTCTACTTCCAGCTCGTAGGGTGTTCAGTACAGGCAGACCTTGGAAATTAGTATTATCCACATTGTAGATTATCCAAATGGAAACTAATTTACAGTCTTTTTGCCTTGGCAGTAGCTGCCTGACACTGGTTACAACAGTTAAGTTTTCAGTCAACTGAAATTTATAATTTAATTTCCCAGTTTTTTCCCATTGAGTTGTTAATAGTATTTTCACTTTCCAAATGCAGGGTTCTAGCTTTTGTTATATAACCGCAATAGAAAATAATTGTACATCTTGGTGATCATGTAGGCACAGAAGCTATGCCCTCTTGATTATTGTGGGAGGTCGATTTTGAATGATAGCCGACCTGTTATTGTAATTACACGTACTGCCTGTTTAGTAGAAATATCCAAACTGCACTCTATTGTCAAGGGTTCCATGGTGTAATGGTTAGCACTCTGGACTCTGAATCCAGCAATCCAAGTTCAACTCTCGGTGGGACCTTGCCACAGTTTACTTCCTTCTCAGTGTAATCCTTTTTCAATGAGGTATTGTATTGATAGTGATTGTTGTACGCCATAAACACGATTTAACAACAAAAAAAATGTGATAATATTCTCTCGTAGAGATAATTAAACCAATGTATTTGAGGGCATATAAAATTAACAAATTTAAAGAGACTTTTTATGGCATGTAATGCAAATACTGGCTCTACTTCCAGCTCGTAGGGTGTTCAGTACAGACAGACCTAGGAAATTAGTATTATCCACATAGTAGATTATCCAAATGGAAACTAATTTACAGTCTTTTTGCCTTGGCAGTAGCTGCCTGACACTGGTTACAACAGTTAAGTTTTCAGTCAACTGAAATTTATAATTTAATTTCCCAGTTTTTTCCCATTGAGTTGTTAATAGTATTTTCACTTTCCAAATGCAGGGTTCTAGCTTTTGTTATATAACCGCAATAGAAAATAATTGTACATCTTGGTGATCATGCAGGCACAGAAGCTATGCCCTCTTGATTATTGTGGGAGGTCGATTTTGAATGATAGCCGACCTGTTATTGTAATTACACGTACTGCCTGTTTAGTAGAAATATCCAAACTACACTCTATTTTCAAGGGTTCCATGGTGTAATGGTTAGCACTCTGGACTCTGAATCCAGCAATCCGAGTTCAACTCTTGGTGGGACCTTGCCACAGTTTACCTCCTTCTTAGTGTAATCCTTTTTCAATGAGGTGTTGTATTGATAGTGATTGTTGTACGCCATAAACACGATTTAACAACAAAAAAATGTGATAATATTCTCTCGTAGAGATAATTAAACCAATGTATTTGAGGGCATATAAAATTAACAAATTTAAAGAGTCTTTTTATGGCATGTAATGCAAACACTGGCTCTACTTCCAGCTCGTAGGGTGTTCAGTACAGACAGACCTTGGAAATTAGTATTATCCACATTGTAGATTATCCAAATGGAAACTAATTTACAGTCTTTTTGCCTTGGCAGTAGCTGCCTGACACTGGTTACAACAGTTAAGTTTTCAGTCAACTGAAATTCATAATTTCATTTCCCAGTTTTTTCCCATTGAGTTGTTAATAGTATTTTCCCTTTCCAAATGCAGGGTTCTAGCTTTTAGTATATAACCGCAATAGAAAATAATTGTACATCTTGGTGATCATGCAGGCACAGAAGCTATGCCCTCTTGATTATTGTGGGAGGTCGATTTTGAATGATAGCCGACCTGTTATTGTAATTACACGTACTGCCTCTTTAGTAGAAATATCCAAACTGCACTCTATTGTCAAGGGTTCCATGGTGTAATGGTTAGCACTCTGCACTCTGAATCCAGCAATCCCAGTTCTACTCTCGGTGGGACCTTGCCACAGTTTACTTCCTTCTGAGTGTTATCCTTTTTCAATGAGGTATTGTATTGATAGTGATTGTTGTACACCATAAACACGATTTAACAACAACAAAAAATGTGATAATATTCTCTCGTAGAGATAATTAAACCAATGTAATTGAGGGCATATAAAATTAACAAATTTAAAGAGTCTTTTTATGGCATGTAATGCAAACACTGGCTCTACTTCCAGCTCGTAGGGTGTTCAGTACAGGCAGACCTTGGAAATTAGTATTATCCACATTGTAGATTATCCAAATGGAAACTAATTTACAGTCTTTTTGCCTTGGCAGTAGCTGCCTGACACTGGTTACAACAGTTAAGTTTTCAGTCAACTGAAATTTATAATTTAATTTCCCAGTTTTTTCCCATTGAGTTGTTAATAGTATTTTCACTTTCCAAATGCAGGGTTCTAGCTTTTGTTATATAACCGCAATAGAAAATAATTGTACATCTTGGTGATCATGCAGGCACAGAAGCTATGCCCTCTTGATTATTGTGGGAGGTCGATTTTGAATGATAGCCGACCTGTTATTGTAATTACACGTACTGCCTGTTTAGTAGAAATATCCAAACTACACTCTATTTTCAAGGGTTCCATGGTGTAATGGTTAGCACTCTGGACTCTGAATCCAGCAATCCGAGTTCAACTCTTGGTGGGACCTTGCCACAGTTTACCTCCTTCTTAGTGTAATCCTTTTTCAATGAGGTGTTGTATTGATAGTGATTGTTGTACGCCATAAACACGATTTAACAACAAAAAAATGTGATAATATTCTCTCGTAGAGATAATTAAACCAATGTATTTGAGGGCATATAAAATTAACAAATTTAAAGAGTCTTTTTATGGCATGTAATGCAAACACTGGCTCTACTTCCAGCTCGTAGGGTGTTCAGTACAGACAGACCTTGGAAATTAGTATGATCCACATTGTAGATTATCCAATTGGAAACTAATTTACAGTCCTTTTGCCTTGGCAGTAGCTGCCTGACACTGGTTACAACAGTTAAGTTTTCAGTCAACTGAAATTCATAATTTCATTTCCCAGTTTTTTCCCATTGAGTTGTTAATAGTATTTTCCCTTTCCAAATGCAGGGTTCTAGCTTTTGTTATATAACCGCAATAGAAAATAATTGTACATCTTGGTGATCATGCAGGCACAGAAGCTATGCCCTCTTGATTATTGTGGGAGGTCGATTTTGAATGATAGCCGACCTGTTATTGTAATTACACGTACTGCCTGTTTAGTAGAAATATCCAAACTGCACTCTATTGTCAAGGGTTCCATGGTGTAATGGTTAGCACTCTGCACTCTGAATCCAGCAATCCCAGTTCCACTCTCGGTGGGACCTTGCCACAGTTTACTTCCTTCTGAGTGTTATCCTTTTTCAATGAGGTATTGTATTGATAGTGATTGTTGTACACCATAAACACGATTTAACAACAACAAAAAATGTGATAATATTCTCTCGTAGAGATAATTAAACCAATGTAATTGAGGGCATATAAAATTAACAAATTTAAAGAGTCTTTTTATGGCATGTAATGCAAACACTGGCTCTACTTCCAGCTCGTAGGGTGTTCAGTACAGGCAGACCTTGGAAATTAGTATTATCCACATTGTAGATTATCCAAATGGAAACTAATTTACAGTCTTTTTGCCTTGGCAGTAGCTGCCTGACACTGGTTACAACAGTTAAGTTTTCAGTCAACTGAAATTTATAATTTAATTTCCCAGTTTTTTCCCATTGAGTTGTTAATAGTATTTTCACTTTCCAAATGCAGGGTTCTAGCTTTTGTTATATAACCGCAATAGAAAATAATTGTACATCTTGGTGATCATGCAGGCACAGAAGCTATGCCCTCTTGATTATTGTGGGAGGTCGATTTTGAATGATAGCCGACCTGTTATTGTAATTACACGTACTGCCTGTTTAGTAGAAATATCCAAACTACACTCTATTTTCAAGGGTTCCATGGTGTAATGGTTAGCACTCTGGACTCTGAATCCAGCAATCCGAGTTCAACTCTTGGTGGGACCTTGCCACAGTTTACCTCCTTCTTAGTGTAATCCTTTTTCAATGAGGTGTTGTATTGATAGTGATTGTTGTACGCCATAAACACGATTTAACAACAAAAAAATGTGATAATATTCTCTCGTAGAGATAATTAAACCAATGTATTTGAGGGCATATAAAATTAACAAATTTAAAGAGTCTTTTTATGGCATGTAATGCAAACACTGGCTCTACTTCCAGCTCGTAGGGTGTTCAGTACAGACAGACCTTGGAAATTAGTATGATCCACATTGTAGATTATCCAATTGGAAACTAATTTACAGTCCTTTTGCCTTGGCAGTAGCTGCCTGACACTGGTTACAACAGTTAAGTTTTCAGTCAACTGAAATTCATAATTTCATTTCCCAGTTTTTTCCCATTGAGTTGTTAATAGTATTTTCCCTTTCCAAATGCAGGGTTCTAGCTTTTGTTATATAACCGCAATAGAAAATAATTGTACATCTTGGTGATCATGCAGGCACAGAAGCTATGCCCTCTTGATTATTGTGGGAGGTCGATTTTGAATGATAGCCGACCTGTTATTGTAATTACACGTACTGCCTGTTTAGTAGAAATATCCAAACTGCACTCTATTGTCAAGGGTTCCATGGTGTAATGGTTAGCACTCTGCACTCTGAATCCAGCAATCCCAGTTCCACTCTCGGTGGGACCTTGCCACAGTTTACTTCCTTCTGAGTGTTATCCTTTTTCAATGAGGTATTGTATTGATAGTGATTGTTGTACACCATAAACACGATTTAACAACAACAAAAAATGTGATAATATTCTCTCGTAGAGATAATTAAACCAATGTAATTGAGGGCATATAAAATTAACAAATTTAAAGAGTCTTTTTATGGCATGTAATGCAAACACTGGCTCTACTTCCAGCTCGTAGGGTGTTCAGTACAGGCAGACCTTGGAAATTAGTATTATCCACATTGTAGATTATCCAAATGGAAACTAATTTACAGTCTTTTTGCCTTGGCAGTAGCTGCCTGACACTGGTTACAACAGTTAAGTTTTCAGTCAACTGAAATTTATAATTTAATTTCCCAGTTTTTTCCCATTGAGTTGTTAATAGTATTTTCACTTTCCAAATGCAGGGTTCTAGCTTTTGTTATATAACCGCAATAGAAAATAATTGTACATCTTGGTGATCATGCAGGCACAGAAGCTATGCCCTCTTGATTATTGTGGGAGGTCGATTTTGAATGATAGCCGACCTGTTATTGTAATTACACGTACTGCCTGTTTAGTAGAAATATCCAAACTACACTCTATTTTCAAGGGTTCCATGGTGTAATGGTTAGCACTCTGGACTCTGAATCCAGCAATCCGAGTTCAACTCTTGGTGGGACCTTGCCACAGTTTACCTCCTTCTTAGTGTAATCCTTTTTCAATGAGGTGTTGTATTGATAGTGATTGTTGTACGCCATAAACACGATTTAACAACAAAAAAATGTGATAATATTCTCTCGTAGAGATAATTAAACCAATGTATTTGAGGGCATATAAAATTAACAAATTTAAAGAGTCTTTTTATGGCATGTAATGCAAACACTGGCTCTACTTCCAGCTCGTAGGGTGTTCAGTACAGAGAGACCTTGGAAATTAGTATTATCCACATTGTAGATTATCCAAATGGAAACTAATTTACAGTCTTTTTGCCTTGGCAGTAGCTGCCTGACACTGGTTACAACAGTTAAGTTTTCAGTCAACTGAAATTCATAATTTCATTTCCCAGTTTTTTCCCATTGAGTTGTTAATAGTATTTTCCCTTTCCAAATGCAGGGTTCTAGCTTTTAGTATATAACCGCAATAGAAAATAATTGTACATCTTGGTGATCATGCAGGCACAGAAGCTATGCCCTCTTGATTATTGTGGGAGGTCGATTTTGAATGATAGCCGACCTGTTATTGTAATTACACGTACTGCCTCTTTAGTAGAAATATCCAAACTGCACTCTATTGTCAAGGGTTCCATGGTGTAATGGTTAGCACTCTGCACTCTGAATCCAGCAATCCCAGTTCCACTCTCGGTGGGACCTTGCCACAGTTTACTTCCTTCTGAGTGTTATCCTTTTTCAATGAGGTATTGTATTGATAGTGATTGTTGTACACCATAAACACGATTTAACAACAACAAAAAATGTGATAATATTCTCTCGTAGAGATAATTAAACCAATGTAATTGAGGGCATATAAAATTAACAAATTTAAAGAGTCTTTTTATGGCATGTAATGCAAACACTGGCTCTACTTCCAGCTCGTAGGGTGTTCAGTACAGGCAGACCTTGGAAATTAGTATTATCCACATTGTAGATTATCCAAATGGAAACTAATTTACAGTCTTTTTGCCTTGGCAGTAGCTGCCTGACACTGGTTACAACAGTTAAGTTTTCAGTCAACTGAAATTTATAATTTAATTTCCCAGTTTTTTCCCATTGAGTTGTTAATAGTATTTTCACTTTCCAAATGCAGGGTTCTAGCTTTTGTTATATAACCGCAATAGAAAATAATTGTACATCTTGGTGATCATGCAGGCACAGAAGCTATGCCCTCTTGATTATTGTGGGAGGTCGATTTTGAATGATAGCCGACCTGTTATTGTAATTACACGTACTGCCTGTTTAGTAGAAATATCCAAACTACACTCTATTTTCAAGGGTTCCATGGTGTAATGGTTAGCACTCTGGACTCTGAATCCAGCAATCCGAGTTCAACTCTTGGTGGGACCTTGCCACAGTTTACCTCCTTCTTAGTGTAATCCTTTTTCAATGAGGTGTTGTATTGATAGTGATTGTTGTACGCCATAAACACGATTTAACAACAAAAAAATGTGATAATATTCTCTCGTAGAGATAATTACACCAATGTATTTGAGGGCATATAAAATTAACAAATTTAAAGAGTCTTTTTATGGCATGTAATGCAAACACTGGCTCTACTTCCAGCTCGTAGGGTGTTCAGTACAGACAGACCTTGGAAATTAGTATGATCCACATTGTAGATTATCCAATTGGAAACTAATTTACAGTCCTTTTGCCTTGGCAGTAGCTGCCTGACACTGGTTACAACAGTTAAGTTTTCAGTCAACTGAAATTCATAATTTCATTTTCCAGTTTTTTCCCATTGAGTTGTTAATAGTATTTTCCCTTTCCAAATGCAGGGTTCTAGCTTTTGTTATATAACCGCAATAGAAAATAATTGTACATCTTGGTGATCATGCAGGCACAGAAGCTATGCCCTCTTGATTATTGTGGGAGGTCGATTTTGAATGATAGCCGACCTGTTATTGTAATTACACGTACTGCCTGTTTAGTAGAAATATCCAAACTGCACTCTATTGTCAAGGGTTCCATGGTGTAATGGTTAGCACTCTGCACTCTGAATCCAGCAATCCCAGTTCCACTCTCGGTGGGACCTTGCCACAGTTTACTTCCTTCTGAGTGTTATCCTTTTTCAATGAGGTATTGTATTGATAGTGATTGTTGTACACCATAAACACGATTTAACAACAACAAAAAATGTGATAATATTCTCTCGTAGAGATAATTAAACCAATGTAATTGAGGGCATATAAAATTAACAAATTTAAAGAGTCTTTTTATGGCATGTAATGCAAACACTGGCTCTACTTCCAGCTCGTAGGGTGTTCAGTACAGGCAGACCTTGGAAATTAGTATTATCCACATTGTAGATTATCCAAATGGAAACTAATTTACAGTCTTTTTGCCTTGGCAGTAGCTGCCTGACACTGGTTACAACAGTTAAGTTTTCAGTCAACTGAAATTTATAATTTAATTTCCCAGTTTTTTCCCATTGAGTTGTTAATAGTATTTTCACTTTCCAAATGCAGGGTTCTAGCTTTTGTTATATAACCGCAATAGAAAATAATTGTACATCTTGGTGATCATGCAGGCACAGAAGCTATGCCCTCTTGATTATTGTGGGAGGTCGATTTTGAATGATAGCCGACCTGTTATTGTAATTACACGTACTGCCTGTTTAGTAGAAATATCCAAACTACACTCTATTTTCAAGGGTTACATGGTGTAATGGTTAGCACTCTGGACTCTGAATCCAGCAATCCGAGTTCAACTCTTGGTGGGACCTTGCCACAGTTTACCTCCTTCTTAGTGTAATCCTTTTTCAATGAGGTGTTGTATTGATAGTGATTGTTGTACGCCATAAACACGATTTAACAACAAAAAAATGTGATAATATTCTCTCGTAGAGATAATTAAACCAATGTATTTGAGGGCATATAAAATTAACAAATTTAAAGAGTCTTTTTATGGCATGTAATGCAAACACTGGCTCTACTTCCAGCTCGTAGGGTGTTCAGTACAGACAGACCTTGGAAATTAGTATTATCCACATTGTAGATTATCCAAATGGAAACTAATTTACAGTCTTTTTGCCTTGGCAGTAGCTGCCTGACACTGGTTACAACAGTTAAGTTTTCAGTCAACTGAAATTCATAATTTCATTTCCCAGTTTTTTCCCATTGAGTTGTTAATAGTATTTTCCCTTTCCAAATGCAGGGTTCTAGCTTTTAGTATATAACCGCAATAGAAAATAATTGTACATCTTGGTGATCATGCAGGCACAGAAGCTATGCCCTCTTGATTATTGTGGGAGGTCGATTTTGAATGATAGCCGACCTGTTATTGTAATTACACGTACTGCCTGTTTAGTAGAAATATTCAAACTGCACTCTATTGTCAAGGGTTCCATGGTGTAATGGTTAGCACTCTGCACTCTGAATCCAGCAATCCCAGTTCCACTCTCGGTGGGACCTTGCCACAGTTTACTTCCTTCTGAGTGTTATCCTTTTTCAATGAGGTATTGTATTGATAGTGATTGTTGTACACCATAAACACGATTTAACAACAACAAAAAATGTGATAATATTCTCTCGTAGAGATAATTAAACCAATGTAATTGAGGGCATATAAAATTAACAAATTTAAAGAGTCTTTTTATGGCATGTAATGCAAACACTGGCTCTACTTCCAGCTCGTAGGGTGTTCAGTACAGGCAGACCTTGGAAATTAGTATTATCCACATTGTAGATTATCCAAATGGAAACTAATTTACAGTCTTTTTGCCTTGGCAGTAGCTGCCTGACACTGGTTACAACAGTTAAGTTTTCAGTCAACTGAAATTTATAATTTAATTTCCCAGTTTTTTCCCATTGAGTTGTTAATAGTATTTTCACTTTCCAAATGCAGGGTTCTAGCTTTTGTTATATAACCGCAATAGAAAATAATTGTACATCTTGGTGATCATGCAGGCACAGAAGCTATGCCCTCTTGATTATTGTGGGAGGTCGATTTTGAATGATAGCCGACCTGTTATTGTAATTACACGTACTGCCTGTTTAGTAGAAATATCCAAACTACACTCTATTTTCAAGGGTTCCATGGTGTAATGGTTAGCACTCTGGACTCTGAATCCAGCAATCCGAGTTCAACTCTTGGTGGGACCTTGCCACAGTTTACCTCCTTCTTAGTGTAATCCTTTTTCAATGAGGTGTTGTATTGATAGTGATTGTTGTACGCCATAAACACGATTTAACAACAAAAAAATGTGATAATATTCTCTCGTAGAGATAATTAAACCAATGTATTTGAGGGCATATAAAATTAACAAATTTAAAGAGTCTTTTTATGGCATGTAATGCAAACACTGGCTCTACTTCCAGCTCGTAGGGTGTTCAGTACAGACAGACCTTGGAAATTAGTATTATCCACATTGTAGATTATCCAAATGGAAACTAATTTACAGTCTTTTTGCCTTGGCAGTAGCTGCCTGACACTGGTTACAACAGTTAAGTTTTCAGTCAACTGAAATTCATAATTTCATTTCCCAGTTTTTTCCCATTGAGTTGTTAATAGTATTTTCCCTTTCCAAATGCAGGGTTCTAGCTTTTAGTATATAACCGCAATAGAAAATAATTGTACATCTTGGTGATCATGCAGGCACAGAAGCTATGCCCTCTTGATTATTGTGGGAGGTCGATTTTGAATGATAGCCGACCTGTTATTGTAATTACACGTACTGCCTGTTTAGTAGAAATATTCAAACTGCACTCTATTGTCAAGGGTTCCATGGTGTAATGGTTAGCACTCTGCACTCTGAATCCAGCAATCCGAGTTCCACTCTCGGTGGGACCTTACCACAGTTTACTTCCTTCTGAGTGTTATCCTTTTTCAATGAGGTATTGTATTGATAGTGATTGTTGTACGCCATAAACACGATTTAACAACAAAAAAAATGTGATAATATTCTCTCGTAGAGATAATTAAACCAATGTATTTGAGGGCATATAAAATTAACAAATTTAAAGAGTCTTTTTATGGCATGTAATGCAAACACTGGCTCTACTTCCAGCTCGTAGGGTGTTCAGTACAGACAGACCTTGGAAATTAGTATTATCCACATAGTAGATTATCCAAATGGAAACTAATTTACAGTCTTTTTGCCTTGGCAGTAGCTGCCTGACACTGGTTATAACAGTTAAGTTTTCAGTCAACTGAAATTCATAATTTCATTTCCCAGTTTTTTCCCATTGAGTTGTTAATAGTATTTTCCCTTTCCAAATGCAGGGTTCTAGCTTTTGTTATATAACCGCAATAGAAAATAATTGTACATCTTGGTGATCATGTAGGCACAGAAGCTATGCCCTCTTGATTATTGTGGGAGGTCGATTTTGAATGATAGCCGACCTGTTATTGTAATTACACGTACTGCCTGTTTAGTAGAAATATCCAAACTGCACTCTATTGTCAAGGGTTCCATGGTGTAATGGTTAGCACTCTGGACTCTGAATCCAGCAATCCAAGTTCAACTCTCGGTGGGACCTTGCCACAGTTTACTTCCTTCTCAGTGTAATCCTTTTTCAATGAGGTATTGTATTGATAGTGATTGTTGTACGCCATAAACACGATTTAACAACAAAAAAAATGTGATAATATTCTCTCGTAGAGATAATTAAACCAATGTATTTGAGGGCATATAAAATTAACAAATTTAAAGAGACTTTTTATGGCATGTAATGCAAATACTGGCTCTACTTCCAGCTCGTAGGGTGTTCAGTACAGACAGACCTAGGAAATTAGTATTATCCACATAGTAGATTATCCAAATGGAAACTAATTTACAGTCTTTTTGCCTTGGCAGTAGCTGCCTGACACTGGTTACAACAGTTAAGTTTTCAGTCAACTGAAATTTATAATTTAATTTCCCAGTTTTTTCCCATTGAGTTGTTAATAGTATTTTCACTTTCCAAATGCAGGGTTCTAGCTTTTGTTATATAACCGCAATAGAAAATAATTGTACATCTTGGTGATCTTGCAGGCACAGAAGCTGTGCCCTCTTGATTATTGTGGGAGGTCGATTTTGAATGATAGCCGACCTGTTATTGTAATTACACGTACTGCCTGTTTAGTAGATATATCCAAACTGCACTCTATTGTCAAGGGTTCCATGGTGTAATGGTTAGCACTCTGGACTCTGAATTCAGCAATCCGAGTTCAACTCTCGGTGGGACCTTGCCACAGTTTACTTCCTTCTGAGTGTAATCCTTTTACAATGAGGTATTGATAGTGATTGTTGTACGCCATAAGCACGATTTAACAACAAAGAAAATGTGATAATATTCTCTCGTAGAGATAATTAAACCAATGTATTTGAGGGCATATAAAATTAACAAATTTAAAGAGTCTTTTTGTGGCATGTAATGCAAATACTGGCTCTACTTCCAGCTCGTAGGGTGTTCAGTACAGACAGACCTTGGAAATTAGTATTATCCACATAGTAGATTATCCAAATGGAAACTAATTTACAGTCTTTTTGCCTTGGCAGTAGCTGACTGACACTGGTTACAAAAGTTACGTTTTCAGTCAACTGAAATTCATAATTTCATTTCCCAGTTTTTTCCCATTGAGTTGTTAATAGTATTTTCCCTTTCCAAATGCAGGGTTCTAGCTTTTGTTACATAACCGCAATAGAAAATAATTGTACATCTTGGTGATCATGTAGGCACAGAAGCTATACCCTCTTGATTATTTTGGGAGGTCGATTTTGAATGATAGCTGACCTGTTATTGTAATTACACGTACTGCCTGTTTAGTAGAAATATCCAAACTGCACTCGATTGTCAAGGGTTCCATGGTGTAATGGTTAGCACTCTGGACTCTGAATCCAGCAATCCAAGTTCAACCATCGGTGGGACCTTGCCACAGTTTACTTCCTTCTGAGTGTAATCCTTTTTCAATGAGGTATTGTATTGATAGTGATTGTTGTACGCCATAAACACGATTTAACAACAAAAAAAATGTGATAATATTCTCTTGTAGAGATAATTAAACCAATGTAATTGAGGGCATATAAAATTAACAAATTTAAAGAGTCTTTTTATGCATGTAATGCAAACACTGGCTCTACTTCCAGCTCGTAGTGTGTTCAGTACAGACAGACCTTGGTAATTAGTATTATCCACATTGTAGATTATCCAAATGGAAACTAATTTACAGTATTTTTGCCTTGGCAGTAGCTGCCTTACACTGGTTACAACAGTTAAGTTTTCAGTCAACTGAAATTCATAATTTCATTTCCCAGTTTTTTCCCATTGAGTTGTTAATAGTATTTTTCCTTTCCAAATGCAGGGTTCTAGCTTTTTTTATATAACCGCAATAGAAAATAATAGTACATCTTGGTGATCAGGCAGGCACAGAAGCTATGCCCTCTTGATTATTGTGGGAGGTCGATTTTGAATGATAGCCGACCTGTTATTGTAATTACACGTACTGCCTGTTTAGTAGAAATATCCAAACTGCACTCTATTGTCGAGGGTTACATAGTGTAATAGATAGCACTCTGGACTCTGAATCCAGCAATCCAAGTTCAATTCTTGGTGGGACGTTGCCACAAATTAATTCCTTCTGAGTGTAATCCTTTTTCAATGAGGTATTGTATTGATAGTGATTGTTGTACGCCATAAACACGATTTAACAACAAAAAAAATGTAATAATATTCTCTCGTAGAGATAATTAAACCAATGTAATTGAGGGCATATAAAATTAACAAATTTAAAGAGTCTTTTTTATGGCATGTAATGCAAACACTGGGTCTACTTCCAGCTCGTAGGGTGTTCAGTACAGACAGACCTTGGAAATTAGTATGATCCACATTGTAGATTATCCAATTGGAAACTAATTTACAGTCTTTTTGCCTTGGCAGTAGCTGCCTGACACTGGTTACAACAGTTAAGTTTTCAGTCAACTGAAATTCATAATTTCATTTCCCAGTTTTTTCCCATTGAGTTGTTAATAGTATTTTCCCTTTCCAAATGCAGGGTTCTAGCTTTTGTTATATAACTGCAATAGAAAATAATTGTTCATCTTGGTGATCATGCAGGCACAGAAGCTATGCCCTCTTGATTATTGTGGGAGGTCGAATTTGAATGATAGCCGACCTGTTATTGTAATTACACGTACTGCCTGTTTAGTAGAAATATCCAAACTGCACTCTATTGTCAAGGGTTCCATGGTGTAATGGTTAGCACTCTGAATCCAGCAATCCGAGGTCAACTCTCGGTGGGACCTTGCCACAGTTTACTTCCTTCTGAGTGTAATCCTTTTACAATGAGGTATTGATAGTGATTGTTGTACGCCATAAACACGATTTAACAACAAAAAAAATGTGATCATATTCTCTCGTAGAGATAATTAAACCAATGTAATTGAGAGCATATAAAATTAACAAATTTAAAGAGTCTTTTTATGGCACGTAATGCAAACACTGGCTCTACTTCCAGCTCGTAGGGTGTTCAGTACAGACAGACCTTGGAAATTAGTATGATCCACATTGTAGATTATCCAATTGGAAACTAATTTACGGTCTTTTTGCCTTGGCAGTAGCTGCCTGACACTGGTTACAACAGTTAAGTTTTCAGTCAACTGAAATTCATAATTGCATTTCCCAGTTTTTTCCCATTGAGTTGTTAATAGTATTTTCCCTTTCCAAATGCAGGGTTCTAGCTTTTGTTATATAACCGCAATAGAAAATAATTGTACATCTTGGTGATCATGCAGGCACAGAAGCTATGCCCTCTTGATTATTGTGGGAGGTCGATTTTGAATGATAGCCGACCTGTTATTGTAATTACACGTACTGCCTGTTTAGTAGAAATATCCAAACTGCACTCTATTGTCAAGGGTTCCATGGTGTAACGGTTAGCACTCTGGACTCTGAATCCAGCAATCCGAGTTCATCTCTCGTGGGACCTTGCCACAGTTTACTTCCTTCTGAGTGTAATCCTTTTTCAATGAGGTATTGTATTGATAGTGATTGTTGTATGCCATAAACACGAATTAACAACATAAAAAATTTGATAATATTCTCTCGTAGAGATAATTAAACCAATGTATTTGAGGGCATATAAAATTAACAAATTTAAAGAGTCTTTTTATGGCATGTAATGCAAACACTGGCTCTACTTCCAGCTCGTAGGGTGTTCAGTACAGACAGACCTTGGAAATTAGTATTATCCACATAGTAGATTATCCAAATGGAAACTAATTTACAGTCTTTTTGCCTTCGCAGTAGCTGCCTGACACTGGTTACAACAGTTAAGTTTTCAGTCAACTGAAATTCATAATTTAATTTCCTAGTTTTTTCCCATTGAGTTGTTAATAGTATTTTCCCTTTCCAAATGCAGGGTACTAGCTTTTGTTATATAACCGCAATAGAAATTAATTGTACATCTTGGTGATCATGCAGGCACAGAAGCAATGCCCTCTTGATTATTGTGGGAGGTCGATTTTGAATGATAGCCGACCTGTTATTGTAATTACACGTACTGCCTGTTTAGTAGAAATATCCAAACTGCACTCTATTGTCAAGGGTTCCATGGTGTAATGGTCTGGACTCTGAATCAAGCAATCCGAGTTCAACTCTCGGTGGGACCTTGGCACAGTTTAATTCCTTCTGAGTGTAATCCTTTTACAATGAGGTATTGATAGTGATTGTTGTACGCCATAAACACGATTTAACAACAAAAAAAATGTGATCATATTCTCTCGTAGAGATAATTAAACCAATGTAATTGAGAGCATATAAAATTAACAAATTTAAAGAGTCTTTTTATGGCACGTAATGCAAACACTGGCTCTACTTCCAGCTCGTAGGGTGTTCAGTACAGACAGACCTTGGAAATTAGTATGATGCACATTGTAGATTATCCAATTGGAAACTAATTTACAGTCTTTTTGCCTTGGCAGTAGCTGCCTGACACTGGTTACAAAAGTTAAGTTTTCAGTCAACTGAAATTCATAATTTCATTTCCCAGTTTTTTCCCATTGAGTTGTTAATAGTATTTTCCCTTTCCAAATGCAGGGTTCTAGCTTTTGTTATATAACCGCAATAGAAAATAATTGTACATCTTGGTGATCATGCAGGCACAGAAGCTATGCCCTCTTGATTATTGTGGGAGGTCGATTTTGAATGATAGCCGACCTGTTATTGTAATTACACGTACTGCCTGTTTAGTAGAAATATCCAAACTGCACTCTATTGTCAAGGGTTCCATGGTGTAATGGTCTGGACTCTGAATCAAGCAATCCGAGTTCAACTCTCGGTGGGACCTTGGCACAGTTTAATTCCTTCTGAGTGTAATCCTTTTACAATGAGGTATTGATAGTGATTGTTGTACGCCATAAACACGATTTAACAACAAAAAAAATGTGATCATATTCTCTCGTAGAGATAATTAAACCAATGTAATTGAGAGCATATAAAATTAACAAATTTAAAGAGTCTTTTTATGGCACGTAATGCAAACACTGGCTCTACTTCCAGCTCGTAGGGTGTTCAGTACAGACAGACCTTGGAAATTAGTATGATGCACATTGTAGATTATCCAATTGGAAACTAATTTACAGTCTTTTTGCCTTGGCAGTAGCTGCCTGACACTGGTTACAAAAGTTAAGTTTTCAGTCAACTGAAATTCATAATTTCATTTCCCAGTTTTTTCCCATTGAGTTGTTAATAGTATTTTCCCTTTCCAAATGCAGGGTTCTAGCTTTTGTTATATAACCGCAATAGAAAATAATTGTACATCTTGGTGATCATGCAGGCACAGAAGCTATGCCCTCTTGATTATTGTGGGAGGTCGATTTTGAATGATAGCCGACCTGTTATTGTAATTACACGTACTGCCTGTTTAGTAGAAATATCCAAACTGCACTCTATTGTCAAGGGTTCCATGGTGTAATGGTTAGCAATCTGGACTCTGAATCCAGCAATCCGAGTTCAACTCTCGGTGGGACCTTGCCACAGTTTACTTCCTTCTGAGTGTAATCCTTTTACAATGAGGTATTGATAGTGATTGTTGTACGCCATAAACACGATTTAACAACAAAAAAAATGTGATAATATTCTCTCGTAGAGATAATTAAACCAATGTAATTGAGGGCATATAAAATCAACAAATTTAAAGAGTCTTTTTATGGCATGTAATGCAAACACTGGCTCTACTTCCAGCTCGTAGGGTGTTCAGTACAGACAGACCTTGGAAATTAGTATGATCCACATTGTAGATTATCCAATTGGAAACTAATTTACAGTCTTTTTGGCTTGGCAGTAGCTGCCTGACACTGGTTACAACAGTTAGGGTATGTGCACACACACTAATTACGTCCGTAAGGAACGGACGTATTTCGGCCGCAAGTCCCGGACCGAACACAGTGCAGGGAGCCGGGCTCCTAGCATCATACTTATGTACGACGCTAGGAGTCCCTGCCTTGCTGCAGGACAACTGTCCCGTAGTATAATCATGTTTACAGTACGGGACAGTTGTCCTGCAGCGAGGCAGGGACTCCTAGCGTCGTACATAAGTATGATGCTAGGAGCCCGGCTCCCTGCAGTGTGTTCGGTCCGGGACTTGCGGCCGAAATACGTCCGTCAATTACGGACGTAATTAGTGTGTGTGCACATACCCTTAAGTTTTCAGTCAACTGAAATTCATAATTTCATTTCCCAGTTTTTTCCCATTGAGTTGTTAATAGTATTTTCCCTTTCCAAATGCAGGGTTCTAGCTTTTGTTATATAACCGCAATAGAAAATAATTGTACATCTTGGTGATCATGCAGGCACAGAAGCTATGCCCTCTTGATTATTGTGGGAGGTCGATTTTGAATGATAGCCGACCTGTTATTGTAATTACACGTACTGCCTGTTTAGTAGAAATATCCAAACTGCACTCTATTGTCAAGGGTTCCATGGTGTAATGGTCTGGACTCTGAATCCAGCAATCCGAGTTCAACTCTCGGTGGGACCTTGGCACAGTTTACTTCCTTCTGAGTGTAATCCTTTTACAATGAGGTATTGATAGTGATTGTTGTACGCCATAAACACGATTTAACAACAAAAAAAATTTGATAATATTCTCTCGTAGAGATAATTAAACCAATGTAATTGAGGGCATATAAAATTAACAAATTTAAAGAGTCTTTTTATGGCATGTAATGCAAACACTGGCTCTACTTCCAGCTCGTAGTGTGTTCAGTACAGACAGACCTTGGAAATTAGTATGATCCACATTGTAGATTATCCAATTGGAAACTAATTTACAGTCTTTTTGCCTTGGCAGTAGCTGCCTGACACTGGTTACAACAGTTAAGTTTTCAGTCAACTGAAATTCATAATTTCATTTCCCAGTTTTTTCCCATTGAGTTGTTAATAGTATTTTCCCTTTCCAAATGCAGGGTTCTAGCTTTTGTTATATAACCGCAATAGAAAATAATTGTACATCTTGGTGATCATGCAGGCACAGAAGCTATGCCCTCTTGATTATTGTGGGAGGTCGATTTTGAATGATAGCCGACCTGTTATTGTAATTACACGTACTGCCTGTTTAGTAGAAATATCCAAACTGCACTCTATTGTCAGGGGTTCCATGGTGTAATGGTTAGCACTCTGGACTCTGAATCAAGCAATCCGAGGTCAACTCTCAGTGGGACCTTGCCACAGTTTACTTCCTTCTGAGTGTAATCCTTTTACAATGAGGTATTGATAGTGATTGTTGTACGCCATAAACACGATTTAACAACAACAAAAAATTTGATAATATTCTCTTGTACAGATAATTAAACCAATGTAATTGAGGGCATATAAAATTAACAAATTTAAAGAGTCTTTTTATGGCATGTAATGCAAACACTGGCTCTACTTCCAGCTCGTAGGGTGTTCAGTACAGACAGACCTTGGAAATTAGTATGATCCACATTGTAGATTATCAAATTGGAAACTAATTTACAGTCTTTTTGCCTTGGCAGTAGCTGCCTGACACTGGTTACAACAGTTAAGTTTTCAGTCAACTGAAATTCATAATTTCATTTCCCAGTTTTTTCCCATTGAGTTATTAATAGTATTTTCCCTTTCCAAATGCAGGGTTCTAGCTTTTGTTATATAACCGCAATAGAAAATAATTGTACATCTTGGTGATCATGCAGGCACAGAAGCTATGCCCTCTTGATTATTGTGGGAGGTCGATTTTAAATGATAGCCGACCTGTTATTGTAATTACACGTACTGCCTGTTTAGTAGAAATATCCAAACTGCACTCTATTGTCAAGGGTTCCATGGTGTAATGGTTAGCACTCTGGACTCTGAATCCAGCAATCCGAGTTCAACTCTTGGTGGGACCTTGCCGCAGTTTACTTCCTTCTGAGTGTAATCCTTTTACAATGAGGTATTGATAGTGATTGTTGTACGCCATAAACACGATTTAACAACAAAAAAAATGTGATAATATTCTCTCGTAGAGATAATTAAACCAATGTATTTGAGGGCATATAAAATTAACAAACTTAAAGAGTCTTTTTATGGCATGTAATGCAAACACTGGCTCTACTTCCAGCTCGTAGGGTGTTCAGTACAGACAGACCTTGGAAATTAGTATGATCCACATTGTAGATTATCCAATTGGAAACAAATTTACAGTCTTTTTGCCTTGGCAGTAGCTGCCTGACACTGGTTACAACAGTTAAGTTTTCAGTCAACTGAAATTCATAATTTAATTTCCCAGTTTTTTCCCATTGAGTTGTTAATAGTATTTTCCCTTTCCAAATGCAGGGTACTAGCTTTTGTTATATAACCGCAATATAAATTAATTGTACATCTTGGTGATCATGCAGGCACAGAAGCTATGCCCTCTTGATTATTGTGGGAGGTCGATTTTGAATGATAGCCGACCTGTTATTGTAATTACACGTACTGCCTGTTTAGTAGAAATATCCAAACTGCACTCTATTGTCAAGGGTTCCATGGTGTAATGGTTAGCACTCTGGACTCTGAATCCAGCAATCCGAGCTCAACTCTCGGTGAGACCTTGCCACAGTTTACTTCCTTCTGAGTGTAATCCTTTTTCAATGAGGTATTGTATTGATAGTGATTGTTGTACGCCATAAACACGATTTAACAACAAAAAAAATGTGATAATATTCTCTCGTAGAGATAATTAAACCAATGTATTTTAGGGCATATAAAATTAACAAACTTAAAGAGTCTTTTTATGGCATGTAATGCAAACACTGGCTCTACTTCCAGCTCGTAGGGTGTTCAGTACTGACAGATCTTGGAAATTAGTATGATCCACATTGTAGATTATCCAATTGGAAACAAATTTACAGTCTTTTTGCCTTGGCATTAGCTGCCTGACACTGGTTACAACAGTTAAGTTTTCAGTCAACTGAAATTCATAATTTCATTTCCCAGTTTTTTCCCATTGAGTTGTTAATAGTATTTTCCCTTTCCAAATGCAGGGTACTAGCTTTTGTTATATAACCGCAATATAAATTAATTGTACATCTTGGTGATCATGCAGGCACAGAAGCTATGCCCTCTTGATTATTGTCGGAGGTCGATTTTGAATGATAGCCGACCTGTTATTGTAATTACACGTACTGCCTGTTTAGTAGAAATATCCAAACTGCACTCTATTGTCAAGGGTTCCATGGTGTAATGGTTAGCACTCTGGACTCTGAATCCAGCAATCCGAGCTCAACTCTCGGTGAGACCTTGCCACAGTTTACTTCCTTCTGAGTGTAATCCTTTTTCAATGAGGTATTGTATTGATAGTGATTGTTGTACGCCATAAACACGATTTAACAACAAAAAAAATGTGATAATATTCTCTCGTAGAGATAATTAAACCAATGTATTTGAGGGCATATAAAATTAACAAATTTAAAGAGTCTTTTTATGGCATGTAATGCAAACACTGGCTCTACTTCCAGCTCGTAGGGTGTTCAGTACAGACAGACCTTGGAAATTAGTATTATCCACATAGTAGATTATCCAAATGGAAACTAATTTACAGTCTTTTTGCCTTGGCAGTAGCTGCCTGACACTGGTTACAACAGTTAAGTTTTCAGTCAACTGAAATTCATAATTTCATTTCCCAGTTTTTTCCCATTGAGTTGGTAATAGTATTTTCCCTTTCCAAATGCAGGGTTCTAGCTTTTGTTATATAACCGCAATAGAAAATAGTTGTACATCTCAGTGATCATGCAGGCACAGAAGCTATGCCCTCTTGATTATTGTGGGAGGTCGATTTTGAATGATAGCCGACCTGTTATTGTAATTACACGTACTGCCTGTTTAGTAGAAATATCCAAACTGCACTCTATTGTCAAGGGTTCCATGGTGTAATGGTTAGCACTCTGGACTCTGAATCCAGCAATCCGAGCTCAACTCTCGGTGAGACCTTGCCACAGTTTACTTCCTTCTGAGTGTAATCCTTTTTCAATGAGGTATTGTATTGATAGTGATTGTTGTACGCCATAAACACGATTTAACAACAAAAAAAATGTGATAATATTCTCTCGTAGAGATAATTAAACCAATGTATTTTAGGGCATATAAAATTAACAAACTTAAAGAGTCTTTTTATGGCATGTAATGCAAACACTGGCTCTACTTCCAGCTCATAGGGTGTTCAGTACAGACAGACCTTGGAAATTAGTATTATCCACATTGTAGATTATCCAAATGGAAACTAATTTACAGTCTTTTTGCCTAGGCAGTAGCTGCCTGACACTGGTTACAACAGTTAAGTTTTCAGTCAACTGAAATTCATAATTTAATTTCCCAGTTTTTTCCCATTGAGTTGTTAATAGTATTTTCCCTTTCCAAATGCAGGGTTCTAGCTTTTGTTATATAACCGCAATAGAAAATAATTGTACATCTTGGTGATCATGCAGGCACAGAAGCTATGCCCTCTTGATTATTGTGGGAGGTCGATTTTGAATGATAGCCGACCTGTTATTGTAATTACACGTACTGCCTGTTTAGTAGAAATATCCAAACTGCACTCTATTGTCAAGGGTTCCATGGTATAATGGTTAGCACTCTGGACTCTGAATCCAGCAATCCGAGTTCAACTCTCGGTGGGACCTTGCCACAGTTTACTTCCTTCCACTCAGTAATCCTTTTTCAATGAGGTATTGTATTGATAGTGATTGTTGTACGCCATAAACACGATTTAACAACAAAAAAAATGTGATAATATTCTCTCGTAGAGATAATTAAACCAATGTATTTGAGGGCATATAAAATTAACAAATTTAAAGAGTCTTTTTATGGCATGTAATGCAAACACTGGCTCTACTTCCAGCTCGTAGGGTGTTCAGTACAGACAGACCTTGGAAATTAGTATTATCCACATAGTAGATTATCCAAATGGAAACTAATTTACAGTCTTTTTGCCTTGGCAGTAGCTGCCTGACACTGGTTACAACAGTTAAGTTTTCAGTCAACTGAAATTCATAATTTCATTTCCCAGTTTTTTCCCATTGAGTTGGTAATAGTATTTTCCCTTTCCAAATGCAGGGTTCTAGCTTTTGTTATATAACCGCAATAGAAAATAGTTGTACATCTCAGTGATCATGCAGGCACAGAAGCTATGCCCTCTTGATTATTGTGGGAGGTCGATTTTGAATGATAGCCGACCTGTTATTGTAATTACACGTACTGCCTGTTTAGTAGAAATATCCAAACTGCACTCTATTGTCAAGGGTTCCATGGTGTAATGGTTAGCACTCTGGACTCTGAATCCAGCAATCCGAGCTCAACTCTCAGTGAGACCTTGCCACAGTTTACTTCCTTCTGAGTGTAATCCTTTTTCAATGAGGTATTGTATTGATAGTGATTGCTGTACGCCATAAACACGATTTAACAACAAAAAAAATGTGATAATATTCTCTCGTAGAGATAATTAAACCAATGTATTTTAGGGCATATAAAATTAACAAACTTAAAGAGTCTTTTTATGGCATGTAATGCAAACACTGGCTCTACTTCCAGCTCATAGGGTGTTCAGTACAGACAGACCTTGGAAATTAGTATTATCCACATTGTAGATTATCCAAATGGAAACTAATTTACAGTCTTTTTGCCTAGGCAGTAGCTGCCTGACACTGGTTACAACAGTTAAGTTTTCAGTCAACTGAAATTCATAATTTCATTTCCCAGTTTTTTCCCATTGAGTTGTTAATAGTATTTTCCCTTTCCAAATGCAGGGTTCTAGCTTTTGTTATATAACCGCAATAGAAAATAATTGTACATCTTGGTGATCATGCAGGCACAGAAGCTATGCCCTCTTGATTATTGTGGGAGGTCGATTTTGAATGATAGCCGACCTGTTATTGTAATTACACGTACTGCCTGTTTAGTAGAAATATCCAAACTGCACTCTATTGTCAACGGTTCCATGGTGTAGTGGTTAGCACTCTGGACTCTGAATCCAGCAATCCGAGTTCAACTCTTGGTGGGAGCTTGCCGCAGTTTACTTCCTTCCACACAGTAATCCTTTTTCAATGAGGTATTGTATTGATAGTGATTGTTGTACGCCATAAACACGATTTAACAACAAAAAAAATGTGATAATATTCTCTCGTAGAGATAATTAAACCAATGTATTTGAGGGCATATAAAATTAACAAATTTAAAGAGTCTTTTTATGGCATGTAATGCAAACACTGGCTCTACTTCCAACTCGTAGGGTGTTCAGTACAGACAGACCTTGGAAATTAGTATTATCCACATAGTAGATTATCCAAATGGAAACTAATTTACAGTCTTTTTGCCTTGGCAGTAGCTGCCTGACACTGGTTACAACAGTTAAGTTTTCAGTCAACTGAAATTCATAATTTCATTTCCCAGTTTTTTCCCATTGAGTTGTTAATAGTATTTTCCCTTTCCAAATGCAGGGTACTAGCTTTTGTTATATAACCGCAATATAAATTAATTGTACATCTTGGTGATCATGCAGGCACAGAAGCTATGCCCTCTTGATTATTGTGGGAGGTCGATTTTGAATGATAGCCGACCTGTTATTGTAATTACACGTACTGCCTGTTTAGTAGAAATATCCAAACTGCACTCTATTGTCAAGGGTTCCATGGTATAATGGTTAGCACTCTGGACTCTGAATCCAGCAATCCGAGTTCAACTCTCGGTGGGACCTTGCCACAGTTTACTTCCTTCCACTCAGTAATCCTTTTTCAATGAGGTATTGTATTGATAGTGATTGTTGTACGCCATAAACACGATTTAACAACAAAAAAAATGTGATAATATTCTCTCGTAGAGATAATTAAACCAATGTATTTGAGGGCATATAAAATTAACAAATTTAAAGAGTCTTTTTATGGCATGTAATGCAAACACTGGCTCTACTTCCAGCTCGTAGGGTGTTCAGTACAGACAGACCTTGGAAATTAGTATTATCCACATAGTAGATTATCCAAATGGAAACTAATTTACAGTCTTTTTGCCTTGGCAGTAGCTGCCTGACACTGGTTACAACAGTTAAGTTTTCAGTCAACTGAAATTCATAATTTCATTTCCCAGTTTTTTCCCATTGAGTTGTTAATAGTATTTTCCCTTTCCAAATGCAGGGTTCTAGCTTTTGTTATATAACCGCAATAGAAAATAATTGTACATCTTGGTGATCATGTAGGCACAGAAGCTATGCCCTCTTGATTATTGTGGGAGGTCGATTTTGAATGATAGCCGACCTGTTATTGTAATTACACGTACTGCCTGTTTAGTAGAAATATCCAAACTGCACTTTATTCTCAAGGGTTCCATGGTGTAATGGTTAGCACTCTGGACTCTGAATCCAGCAATCCGAGTTCAACTCTCGGTGGGACCTTGCCACAGTTTACTTCCTTCTGAGTGTAATCCTTTTTCAATGAGGTATTGTATTGATAGTGATTGTTGTACGCCATAAACACGATTTAACAACAAAAAAAATGTGATAATATTCTCTCGTAGAGATAATTAAACCAATGTATTTGAGGGCATATAAAATTAACAAATTTAAAGAGTCTTTTTATGGCATGTAATGCAAACACTGGCTCTACTTCCAGCTCGTAGGGTGTTCAGTACAGACAGACCTTGGAAATTAGTATTATCCACATAGTAGATTATCCAAATGGAAACTAATTTACAGTCTTTTTGCCTTGGCAGTAGCTGCCTGACACTGGTTACAACAGTTAAGTTTTCAGTCAACTGAAATTCATAATTTCATTTCCCAGTTTTTTCCCATTGAGTTGTTAATAGTATTTTCCCTTTCCAAATGCAGGGTTCTAGCTTTTGTTATATAACCGCAATAGAAAATAATTGTACATCTTGGTGATCATGTAGGCACAGAAGCTATGCCCTCTTGATTATTGTGGGAGGTCGATTTTGAATGATAGCCGACCTGTTATTGTAATTACACGTACTGCCTGTTTAGTAGAAATATCCAAACTGCACTTTATTCTCAAGGGTTCCATGGTGTAATGGTTAGCACTCTGGACTCTGAATCCAGCAATCCGAGTTCAACTCTCGGTGGGACCTTGCCACAGTTTACTTCCTTCTGAGTGTAATCCTTTTTCAATGAGGTATTGTATTGATAGTGATTGTTGTACGCCATAAACACGATTTAACAACAAAAAAAATGTGATAATATTCTCTCGTAGAGATAATTAAACCAATGTATTTGAGGGCATATAAAATTAACAAATTTAAAGAGTCTTTTTATGGCATGTAATGCAAACACTGGCTCTACTTCCAACTCGTAGGGTGTTCAGTACAGACAGACCTTGGAAATTAGTATTATCCACATAGTAGATTATCCAAATGGAAACTAATTTACAGTCTTTTTGCCTTGGCAGTAGCTGCCTGACACTGGTTACAACAGTTAAGTTTTCAGTCAACTGAAATTCATAATTTCATTTCCCAGTTTTTTCCCATTGAGTTGTTAATAGTATTTTCCCTTTCCAAATGCAGGGTACTAGCTTTTGTTATATAACCGCAATATAAATTAATTGTACATCTTGGTGATCATGCAGGCACAGAAGCTATGCCCTCTTGATTATTGTGGGAGGTCGATTTTGAATGATAGCCGACCTGTTATTGTAATTACACGTACTGCCTGTTTAGTAGAAATATCCAAACTGCACTCTATTGTCAAGGGTTCCATGGTATAATGTTTAGCACTCTTGACTCTGAATCCAGCAATCCGAGTTCAACTCTCGGTGGGACCTTGCCACAGTTTACTTCCTTCCACTCAGTAATCCTTTTTCAATGAGGTATTGTATTGATAGTGATTGTTGTACGCCATAAACACGATTTAACAACAAAAAAAATGTGATAATATTCTCTCGTAGAGATAATTAAACCAATGTATTTGAGGGCATATAAAATTAACAAATTTAAAGAGTCTTTTTATGGCATGTAATGCAAACACTGGCTCTACTTCCAGCTCGTAGGGTGTTCAGTACAGACAGACCTTGGAAATTAGTATTATCCACATAGTAGATTATCCAAATGGAAACTAATTTACAGTCTTTTTGCCTTGGCAGTAGCTGCCTGACACTGGTTACAACAGTTAAGTTTTCAGTCAACTGAAATTCATAATTTCATTTCCCAGTTTTTTCCCATTGAGTTGTTAATAGTATTTTCCCTTTCCAAATGCAGGGTTCTAGCTTTTGTTATATAACCGCAATAGAAAATAATTGTACATCTTGGTGATCATGCAGGCACAGAAGCTATGCCCTCTTGATTATTGTGGGAGGTCGATTTTGAATGATAGCCGACCTGTTATTGTAATTACACGTACTGCCTGTTTAGTAGAAATATCCAAACTGCACTCTATTGTCAAGGGTTCCATGGTGTAATGGTTAGCACTCTGGACTCTGAATTCAGCAATCCGAGTTCAACTCTCGGTGGGACCTTGCCACAGTTTACTTCCTTCTGAGTGTAATCCTTTTTCAATGAGGTATTGTATTGATAGTGATTGTTGTACGCCATAAACACGATTTAACAACAAAAAAAATGTGATAATATTCTCTCGTAGAGATAATTAAACCAATGTATTTGAGGGCATATAAAATTAACAAATTTAAAGAGTCTTTTTATGGCATGTAATGCAAACACTGGCTCTACTTCCAGCTCGTAGGGTGTTCAGTACAGACAGACCTTGGAAATTAGTATGATCCACATTGTAGATTATCCAATTGGAAACTAATTTACAGTCCTTTTGCCTTGGCAGTAGCTGCCTGACACTGGTTACAACAGTTAAGTTTTCAGTCAACTGAAATTCATAATTTAATTTCCCAGTTTTTTCCCATTGAGTTGTTAATAGTATTTTCCCTTTCCAAATGCAGGGTTCTAGCTTTTGTTATATAACCGCAATAGAAAATAATTGTACATCTTGGTGATCATGCAGGCACAGAAGCTATGCCCTCTTGATTATTGTGGGAGGTCGATTTTGAATGATAGCCGACCTGTTATTGTAATTACACGTACTGCCTGTTTAGTAGAAATATCCAAACTGCACTCTATTGTCAAGGGTTCCGTGGTGTAATGGTTAGCACTCTGGACTCTGAATTCAGCAATCCGAGTTCAACTCTCGGTGGGACCTTGCCACAGTTTACTTCCTTCTGAGTGTAATCCTTTTTCAATGAGGTATTGTATTGATAGTGATTGTTGTACGCCATAAACACGATTTAACAACAAAAAAAATGTGATAATATTCTCTCGTAGAGATAATTAAACCAATGTATTTGAGGGCATATAAAATTAACAGATTTAAAGAGTATTTTTATGGCATGTAATGCAAACACTGGCTCTACTTCCAGCTCGTAGGGTGTTCAGTACAGACAGACCTTGGAAATTAGTATGATCCACATTGTAGATTATCCAATTGGAAACTAATTTACAGTCCTTTTGCCTTGGCAGTAGCTGCCTGACACTGGTTACAACAGTTAAGTTTTCAGTCAACTGAAATTCATAATTTCATTTCCCAGTTTTTTCCCATTGAGTTGTTAATAGTATTTTCCCTTTCCAAATGCAGGGTTCTAGCTTTTGTTATATAACCGCAATAGAAAATAATTGTACATCTTGGTGATCATGTAGGCACAGAAGCTATGCCCTCTTGATTATTGTGGGAGGTCGATTTTGAATGATAGCCGACCTGTTATTGTAATTACACGTACTGCCTGTTTAGTAGAAATATCCAAACTGCACTATATTGTCAAGGGTTCCATGGTTTAATGGTTAGCACTCTGCACTCTGAATCCAGCAATCCGAGTTCAACTCTTGGTGGGACCTTGCCACAGTTTACCTCCTTCTTAGTGTAATCCTTTTTCAATGAGGTATTGTATTGATAGTGATTGTTGTACGCCATAAACACGATTTAACAACAAAAAAAATGTGATAATATTCTCTCGTAGAGATAATTAAACCAATGTATTTGAGGGCATATAAAATTAACAAATTTAAAGAGTCTTTTTATGGCATGTAATGCAAACACTGGCTCTACTTCCAGCTCGTAGGGTGTTCAGTACAGACAGACCTTGGAAATTAGTATTATCCACATTGTAGATTATCCAAATGGAAACTAATTTACAGTCTTTTTGTCTTGGCAGTAGCTGCCTGACACTGATTACAACAGTTAAGTTTTCAGTCAACTGAAATTTATAATTTCATTTCCCAGTTTTTTCCCATTGAGTTGTTAATAGTATTTTCCCTTTCCAAATGCAGGGTTCTAGCTTTTGTTATATAACCGCAATAGAAAATAATTGTACATCTTGGTGATCATGTAGGCACAGAAGCTATGCCCTCTTGATTATTGTGGGAGGTCGATTTTGAATGATAGCCGACCTGTTATTGTAATTACACGTACTGCCTGTTTAGTAGAAATATCCAAACTGCACTATATTGTCAAGGGTTCCATGGTTTAATGGTTAGCACTCTGCACTCTGAATCCAGCAATCCAAGTTCAACTCTCGGTGGGACCTTGCCACAGTTTACTTCCTTCTGAGTGTAATTCTTTTTCAACGAGGTATTGTATTGATAGTGATTGTTGTACGCCATTAACACGATTTAACAACAAAAAAAATGTGATAATATTCTCTCGTAGAGATAATTAAACCAATGTAATTGAGGGCATATAAAATTAACAAATTTAAAGAGTCTTTTTATGGCATGTAATGCAAACACTGGCTCTACTTCCAGCTCGTAGGGTGTTCAGTACAGACAGACCTTGGAAATTAGTATTATCCACATTGTAGATTATCCAAATGGAAACTAATTTACAGTCTTTTTGCCTTGGCAGTAGCTGCCTGACACTGGTTACAACAGTTAAGTTTTCAGTCAACTGAAATTTATAATTTAATTTCCCAGTTTTTTCCCATTGAGTTGTTAATAGTATTTTCACTTTCCAAATGCAGGGTTCTAGCTTTTGTTATATAACCGCAATAGAAAATAATTGTACATCTTGGTGATCATGCAGGCACAGAAGCTGTGCCCTCTTGATTATTGTGGGAGGTCGATTTTGAATGATAGCCGACCTGTTATTGTAATTACACGTACTGCCTGTTTAGTAGATATATCCAAACTGCACTCTATTGTCAAGGGTTCCATGGTGTAATGGTTAGCACTCTGGACTCTGAATTCAGCAATCCGAGTTCAACTCTCGGTGGGACCTTGCCACAGTTTACCTCCTTCTTAGTGTAATCCTTTTTCAATGAGGTATTGTATTGATAGTGATTGTTGTACGCCATAAACACGATTTAACAACAAAAAAAATGTGATAATATTCTCTCGTAGAGATAATTAAACCAATGTATTTGAGGGCATATAAAATTAACAAATTTGAAGAGTCTTTTTATGGCATGTAATGCAAATACTGGCTCTACTTCCAGCTAGTAGGGTGTTCAGTACAGACAGACGTTGGAAATTAGTATTAGCCACATAGTAGATTATCCAAATGGAAACTAATTTACAGTCTTTTTGCCTTGGCAGTAGCTGCCTGACACTGGTTACAACAGTTAAGTTTTCAGTCAACTGAAATTCATAATTTCATTTCCCAGTTTTTTCCCATTGAGTTGTTAATAGTATTTTCCCTTTCCAAATGCAGGGTTCTAGCTTTTGTTATATAACCGCAATAGAAAATAATTGTACATCTTGGTGATCATGCAGGCACAGAAGCTATGCCCTCTTGATTATTGTGGGAGGTCGATTTTGAATGATAGCCGACCTGTTATTGTAATTACACGTACTGCCTGTTTAGTAGAAATATCCAAACTACACTCTATTGTCAAGGGTTCCATGGTGTAATGGTTAGCACTCTGGACTCTGAATTCAGCAATCCGAGTTCAACTCTCGGTGGGACCTTGCCACAGTTTACTTCCTTCTGAGTGTAATCCTTTTTCAATGAGGTATTGTATTGATAGTGATTGTTGTACGCCATAAACACGATTTAACAACAAAAAAAATGTGATAATATTCTCTCGTAGAGATAATTAAACCAATGTAATTGAGGGCATATAAAATTAACAAATTTAAAGAGTCTTTTTATGGCATGTAATGCAAACACTGGCTCTACTTCCAGCTCGTAGGGTGTTCAGTACAGACAGACCTTGGAAATTAGTATTATCCACATAGTAGATTATCCAAATGGAAACTAATTTACAGTCTTTTTGCCTTGGCAGTAGCTGCATGACACTGGTTACAACAGTTAAGTTTTCAGTCAACTGAAATTCATAATTTCATTTCCCAGTTTTTTCCCATTGAGTTGTTAATAGTATTTTCCCTTTCCAAATGCAGGGTTCTAGCTTTTGTTATATAACCGCAATAGAAAATAATTGTACATCTTGGTGATCATGTAGGCACAGAAGCTATGCCCTCTTGATTATTGTGGGAGGTCGATTTTGAATGATAGCCGACCTGTTATTGTAATTACACGTACTGCCTGTTTAGTAGAAATATCCAAACTGCACTTTATTCTCAAGGGTTCCATGGTGTAATGGTTAGCACTCTGGACTCTGAATCCAGCAATCCGAGTTCAACTCTCGGTGGGACCTTGCCACAGTTTACTTCCTTCTGAGTGTAATCCTTTTTCAATGAGGTATTGTATTGATAGTGATTGTTGTACGCCATAAACACGATTTAACAACAAAAAAAATGTGATAATATTCTCTCGTAGAGATAATTAAACCAATGTATTTGAGGGCATATAAAATTAACAAATTTAAAGAGTCTTTTTATGGCATGTAATGCAAACACTGGCTCTACTTCCAGCTCGTAGGGTGTTCAGTACAGACAGACCTTGGAAATTAGTATTATCCACATAGTAGATTATCCAAATGGAAACTAATTTACAGTCTTTTTGCCTTGGCAGTAGCTGCCTGACACTGGTTACAACAGTTAAGTTTTCAGTCAACTGAAATTCATAATTTCATTTCCCAGTTTTTTCCCATTGAGTTGTTAATAGTATTTTCCCTTTCCAAATGCAGGGTTCTAGCTTTTGTTATATAACCGCAATAGAAAATAATTGTACATCTTGGTGATCATGTAGGCACAGAAGCTATGCCCTCTTGATTATTGTGGGAGGTCGATTTTGAATGATAGCCGACCTGTTATTGTAATTACACGTACTGCCTGTTTAGTAGAAATATCCAAACTGCACTTTATTCTCAAGGGTTCCATGGTGTAATGGTTAGCACTCTGGACTCTGAATCCAGCAATCCGAGTTCAACTCTCGGTGGGACCTTGCCACAGTTTACTTCCTTCTGAGTGTAATCCTTTTTCAATGAGGTATTGTATTGATAGTGATTGTTGTACGCCATAAACACGATTTAACAACAAAAAAAATGTGATAATATTCTCTCGTAGAGATAATTAAACCAATGTATTTGAGGGCATATAAAATTAACAAATTTAAAGAGTCTTTTTATGGCATGTAATGCAAACACTGGCTCTACTTCCAACTCGTAGGGTGTTCAGTACAGACAGACCTTGGAAATTAGTATTATCCACATAGTAGATTATCCAAATGGAAACTAATTTACAGTCTTTTTGCCTTGGCAGTAGCTGCCTGACACTGGTTACAACAGTTAAGTTTTCAGTCAACTGAAATTCATAATTTCATTTCCCAGTTTTTTCCCATTGAGTTGTTAATAGTATTTTCCCTTTCCAAATGCAGGGTACTAGCTTTTGTTATATAACCGCAATATAAATTAATTGTACATCTTGGTGATCATGCAGGCACAGAAGCTATGCCCTCTTGATTATTGTGGGAGGTCGATTTTGAATGATAGCCGACCTGTTATTGTAATTACACGTACTGCCTGTTTAGTAGAAATATCCAAACTGCACTCTATTGTCAAGGGTTCCATGGTATAATGTTTAGCACTCTTGACTCTGAATCCAGCAATCCGAGTTCAACTCTCGGTGGGACCTTGCCACAGTTTACTTCCTTCCACTCAGTAATCCTTTTTCAATGAGGTATTGTATTGATAGTGATTGTTGTACGCCATAAACACGATTTAACAACAAAAAAAATGTGATAATATTCTCTCGTAGAGATAATTAAACCAATGTATTTGAGGGCATATAAAATTAACAAATTTAAAGAGTCTTTTTATGGCATGTAATGCAAACACTGGCTCTACTTCCAGCTCGTAGGGTGTTCAGTACAGACAGACCTTGGAAATTAGTATTATCCACATAGTAGATTATCCAAATGGAAACTAATTTACAGTCTTTTTGCCTTGGCAGTAGCTGCCTGACACTGGTTACAACAGTTAAGTTTTCAGTCAACTGAAATTCATAATTTCATTTCCCAGTTTTTTCCCATTGAGTTGTTAATAGTATTTTCCCTTTCCAAATGCAGGGTTCTAGCTTTTGTTATATAACCGCAATAGAAAATAATTGTACATCTTGGTGATCATGCAGGCACAGAAGCTATGCCCTCTTGATTATTGTGGGAGGTCGATTTTGAATGATAGCCGACCTGTTATTGTAATTACACGTACTGCCTGTTTAGTAGAAATATCCAAACTGCACTCTATTGTCAAGGGTTCCATGGTGTAATGGTTAGCACTCTGGACTCTGAATTCAGCAATCCGAGTTCAACTCTCGGTGGGACCTTGCCACAGTTTACTTCCTTCTGAGTGTAATCCTTTTTCAATGAGGTATTGTATTGATAGTGATTGTTGTACGCCATAAACACGATTTAACAACAAAAAAAATGTGATAATATTCTCTCGTAGAGATAATTAAACCAATGTATTTGAGGGCATATAAAATTAACAAATTTAAAGAGTCTTTTTATGGCATGTAATGCAAACACTGGCTCTACTTCCAGCTCGTAGGGTGTTCAGTACAGACAGACCTTGGAAATTAGTATGATCCACATTGTAGATTATCCAATTGGAAACTAATTTACAGTCCTTTTGCCTTGGCAGTAGCTGCCTGACACTGGTTACAACAGTTAAGTTTTCAGTCAACTGAAATTCATAATTTAATTTCCCAGTTTTTTCCCATTGAGTTGTTAATAGTATTTTCCCTTTCCAAATGCAGGGTTCTAGCTTTTGTTATATAACCGCAATAGAAAATAATTGTACATCTTGGTGATCATGCAGGCACAGAAGCTATGCCCTCTTGATTATTGTGGGAGGTCGATTTTGAATGATAGCCGACCTGTTATTGTAATTACACGTACTGCCTGTTTAGTAGAAATATCCAAACTGCACTCTATTGTCAAGGGTTCCATGGTGTAATGGTTAGCACTCTGGACTCTGAATTCAGCAATCCAAGTTCAACTCTCGGTGGGACCTTGCCACAGTTTACTTCCTTCTGAGTGTAATCCTTTTTCAATGAGGTATTGTATTGATAGTGATTGTTGTACGCCATAAACACGATTTAACAACAAAAAAAATGTGATAATATTCTCTCGTAGAGATAATTAAACCAATGTATTTGAGGGCATATAAAATTAACAAATTTAAAGAGTCTTTTTATGGCATGTAATGCAAACACTGGCTCTACTTCCAGCTCGTAGGGTGTTCAGTACAGACAGACCTTGGAAATTAGTATGATCCACATTGTAGATTATCCAATTGGAAACTAATTTACAGTCCTTTTGCCTTGGCAGTAGCTGCCTGACACTGGTTACAACAGTTAAGTTTTCAGTCAACTGAAATTCATAATTTAATTTCCCAGTTTTTTCCCATTGAGTTGTTAATAGTATTTTCCCTTTCCAAATGCAGGGTTCTAGCTTTTGTTATATAACCGCAATAGAAAATAATTGTACATCTTGGTGATCATGCAGGCACAGAAGCTATGCCCTCTTGATTATTGTGGGAGGTCGATTTTGAATGATAGCCGACCTGTTATTGTAATTACACGTACTGCCTGTTTAGTAGAAATATCCAAACTGCACTCTATTGTCAAGGGTTCCATGGTGTAATGGTTAGCACTCTGGACTCTGAATTCAGCAATCCGAGTTCAACTCTCGGTGGGACCTTGCCACAGTTTACTTCCTTCTGAGTGTAATCCTTTTTCAATGAGGTATTGTATTGATAGTGATTGTTGTACGCCATAAACACGATTTAACAACAAAAAAAATGTGATAATATTCTCTCGTAGAGATAATTAAACCAATGTATTTGAGGGCATATAAAATTAACAAATTTAAAGAGTCTTTTTATGGCATGTAATGCAAACACTGGCTCTACTTCCAGCTCGTAGGGTGTTCAGTACAGACAGACCTTGGAAATTAGTATGATCCACATTGTAGATTATCCAATTGGAAACTAATTTACAGTCCTTTTGCCTTGGCAGTAGCTGCCTGACACTGGTTACAACAGTTAAGTTTTCAGTCAACTGAAATTCATAATTTCATTTCCCAGTTTTTTCCCATTGAGTTGTTAATAGTATTTTCCCTTTCCAAATGCAGGGTTCTAGCTTTTGTTATATAACCGCAATAGAAAATAATTGTACATCTTGGTGATCATGTAGGCACAGAAGCTATGCCCTCTTGATTATTGTGGGAGGTCGATTTTGAATGATAGCCGACCTGTTATTGTAATTACACGTACTGCCTGTTTAGTAGAAATATCCAAACTGCACTATATTGTCAAGGGTTCCATGGTTTAATGGTTAGCACTCTGCACTCTGAATCCAGCAATCCGAGTTCAACTCTTGGTGGGACCTTGCCACAGTTTACCTCCTTCTTAGTGTAATCCTTTTTCAATGAGGTATTGTATTGATAGTGATTGTTGTACGCCATAAACACGATTTAACAACAAAAAAAATGTGATAATATTCTCTCGTAGAGATAATTAAACCAATGTATTTGAGGGCATATAAAATTAACAAATTTAAAGAGTCTTTTTATGGCATGTAATGCAAACACTGGCTCTACTTCCAGCTCGTAGGGTGTTCAGTACAGACAGACCTTGGAAATTAGTATTATCCACATTGTAGATTATCCAAATGGAAACTAATTTACAGTCTTTTTGTCTTGGCAGTAGCTGCCTGACACTGATTACAACAGTTAAGTTTTCAGTCAACTGAAATTTATAATTTCATTTCCCAGTTTTTTCCCATTGAGTTGTTAATAGTATTTTCCCTTTCCAAATGCAGGGTTCTAGCTTTTGTTATATAACCGCAATAGAAAATAATTGTACATCTTGGTGATCATGTAGGCACAGAAGCTATGCCCTCTTGATTATTGTGGGAGGTCGATTTTGAATGATAGCCGACCTGTTATTGTAATTACACGTACTGCCTGTTTAGTAGAAATATCCAAACTGCACTATATTGTCAAGCGTTCCATGGTTTAATGGTTAGCACTCTGCACTCTGAATCCAGCAATCCAAGTTCAACTCTCGGTGGGACCTTGCCACAGTTTACCTCCTTCTTAGTGTAATCCTTTTTCAATGAGGTATTGTATTGATAGTGATTGTTGTACGCCATAAACATGATTTAACAACAAAAAAAAGGTGATAATATTCTCTCGTAGAGATAATTAAACCAATGTAATTGAGGGCATATAAAATTAACAAATTTAAAGAGTCTTTTTATGGCATGTAATGCAAACACTGGCTCTACTTCCAGCTCGTAGGGTGTTCAGTACAGACAGACCTTGGAAATTAGTATTATCCACATTGTAGATTATCCAAATGGAAACTAATTTACAGTCTTTTTGCCTTGGCAGTAGCTGCCTGACACTGGTTACAACAGTTAAGTTTTCAGTCAACTGAAATTTATAATTTAATTTCCCAGTTTTTTCCCATTGAGTTGTTAATAGTATTTTCACTTTCCAAATGCAGGGTTCTAGCTTTTGTTATATAACCGCAATAGAAAATAATTGTACATCTTGGTGATCATGCAGGCACAGAAGCTATGCCCTCTTGATTATTGTGGGAGGTCGATTTTGAATGATAGCCGACCTGTTATTGTAATTACACGTACTGCCTGTTTAGTAGAAATATCCAAACTACACTCTATTTTCAAGGGTTCCATGGTGTAATGGTTAGCACTCTGGACTCTGAATCCAGCAATCCAAGTTCAACTCTCGGTGGGACCTTGCCACAGTTTACTTCCTTCTGAGTGTAATCCTTTTTCAACGAGGTATTGTATTGATAGTGATTGTTGTACGCCATTAACACGATTTAACAACAAAAAAAATGTGATAATATTCTCTCGTAGAGATAATTAAACCAATGTATTTGAGGGCATATAAAATTAACAAATTTAAAGAGTCTTTTTATGGCATGTAATGCAAACACTGGCTCTACTTCCAGCTCGTAGGGTGTTCAGTACAGACAGACCTTGGAAATTAGTATTATCCACATTGTAGATTATCCAAATGGAAACTAATTTACAGTCTTTTTGCCTTGGCAGTAGCTGCCTGACACTGGTTACAACAGTTAAGTTTTCAGTCAACTGAAATTTATAATTTAATTTCCCAGTTTTTTCCCATTGAGTTGTTAATAGTATTTTCACTTTCCAAATGCAGGGTTCTAGCTTTTGTTATATAACCGCACAAGAAAATAATTGTACATCTTGGTGATCATGCAGGCACAGAAGCTGTGCCCTCTTGATTATTTTGGGAGGTCGATTTTGAATGATAGCCGACCTGTTATTGTAATTACACGTACTGCCTGTTTAGTAGATATATCCAAACTGCACTCTATTGTCAAGGGTTCCATGGTGTAATGGTTAGCACTCTGGACTCTGAATTCAGCAATCCGAGTTCAACTCTCGGTGGGACCTTGCCACAGTTTACCTCCTTCTCAGTGTAATACTTTTTCAATGAGGTATTGTATTGATAGTGATTGTTGTACGCCATAAACACGATTTAACAACAAAAAAAATGTGATAATATTCTCTCGTAGAGATAATGAAACCAATGTATTTGAGGGCATATAAAATTAACAAATTTAAAGAGTCTTTTTATGGCATGTAATGCAAATACTGGCTCTACTTCCAGCTCGTAGGGTGTTCAGTACAGACAGACCTTGGAAATTAGTATTATCCACATAGTAGATTATCCAAATGGAAACTAATTTACAGTCTTTTTGCCTTGGCAGTAGCTGCCTGACACTGGTTACAACAGTTAAGTTTTCAGTCAACTGAAATTTATAATTTAATTTCCCAGTTTTTTCCCATTGAGTTGTTAATAGTATTTTCCCTTTCCAAATGCAGGGTTCTAGCTTTTGTTATATAACCGCAATAGAAAATAATTGTACATCTTGGTGATCTTGCAGGCACAGAAGCTGTGCCCTCTTGATTATTGTGGGAGGTCGATTTTGAATGATAGCCGACCTGTTATTGTAATTACACGTACTGCCTGTTTAGTAGATATATCCAAACTGCACTCTATTGTCAAGGGTTCCATGGTGTAATGGTTAGCACTCTGGACTCTGAATTCAGCAATCCGAGTTCAACTCTCGGTGGGACCTTGCCACAGTTTACTTCCTTCTGAGTGTAATCCTTTTACAATGAGGTATTGATAGTGATTGTTGTACGCCATAAGCACGATTTAACAACAAAGAAAATGTGATAATATTCTCTCGTAGAGATAATTAAACCAATGTATTTGAGGGCATATAAAATTAACAAATTTAAAGAGTCTTTTTGTGGCATGTAATGCAAATACTGGCTCTACTTCCAGCTCGTAGGGTGTTCAGTACAGACAGACCTTGGAAATTAGTATTATCCACATAGTAGATTATCCAAATGGAAACTAATTTACAGTCTTTTTGCCTTGGCAGTAGCTGCCTGACACTGGTTACAACAGTTACGTTTTCAGTCAACTGAAATTCATAATTTCATTTCCCAGTTTTTTCCCATTGAGTTGTTAATAGTATTTTCCCTTTCCAAATGCAGGGTTCTAGCTTTTGTTACATAACCGCAATAGAAAATAATTGTACATCTTGGTGATCATGTAGGCACAGAAGCTATGCCCTCTTGATTATTTTGGGAGGTCGATTTTGAATGATAGCCGACCTGTTATTGTAATTACACGTACTGCCTGTTTAGTAGAAATATCCAAACTGCACTCGATTGTCAAGGGTTCCATGGTGTAATGGTTAGCACTCTGGACTCTGAATCCAGCAATCCAAGTTCAACCATCGGTGGGACCTTGCCACAGTTTACTTCCTTCTGAGTGTAATCCTTTTTCAATGAGGTATTGTATTGATAGTGATTGTTGTACGCCATAAACACGATTTAACAACAAAAAAAATGTGATAATATTCTCTTGTAGAGATAATTAAACCAATGTAATTGAGGGCATATAAAATTAACAAATTTAAAGAGTCTTTTTATGCATGTAATGCAAACACTGGCTCTACTTCCAGCTCGTAGTGTGTTCAGTACAGACAGACCTTGGAAATTAGTATGATCCACATTGTAGATTATCCAAATGGAAACTAATTTACAGTATTTTTGCCTTGGCAGTAGCTGCCTTACACTGGTTACAACAGTTAAGTTTTCAGTCAACTGAAATTCATAATTTCATTTCCCAGTTTTTTCCCATTGAGTTGTTAATAGTATTTTCCCTTTCCAAATGCAGGGTTCTAGCTTTTTTTATATAACCGCAATAGAAAATAATAGTACATCTTGGTGATCATGCAGGCACAGAAGCAATGCCCTCTTGATTATTGTGGTAGGTCGATTTTGAATGATAGCCGACCTGTTATTGTAATTACACGTACTGCCTGTTTAGTAGAAATATCCAAACTGCACTCTATTGTCAAGGGTTCCAGGATGTAATGATTAGCACTCTAGACTCTGAATCCAGAAATCCGAGTTCAACTCTCGGTGGGACCTTGCCAGAGTTTACTTCCTTCTGAGTGTAATCCTTTTTCAATGAGGTATTGTATTGATAGTGATTGTTGTACGCCATAAACAAAAAAAATGTGATAATATTCTCTCGTAGAGATAATTAAACCAATGTAATTGAGGGCATATAAAATTAACACATTTAAAGAGTCTTTTTATGGCATGTAATGCAAACACTGGCTCTACTACCAGCTCGTAGGGTGTTCAGTACAGACAGACCTTGGAAATTAGTATGATCCACATTGTAGATTATCCAATTGGAAACTAATTTACAGTCTTTTTGCCTTGGCAGTAGCTGCCTTACACTGGTTACAACAGTTAAGTTTTCAGTCAACTGAAATTCATAATTTCATTTCCCAGTTTTTTCCCATTGAGTTGGTAATAGTATTTTCCCTTTCTAAATGCAGGGTTCTAGCTTTTTTTATAGAACCGCAATAGAAAATAATTGTACATCTTGGTGATCATGCAGGAACAGAATCTATGCCCTCTTGATTATTGTGGGAGGTCGACTTTGATTGATAGCCGACCCTTTATTGTAATTACACGTGCTGCCTGTTTAGTAGAAAAATCCAAACCTCACTTGATCGTCAAGGGTTCCATGGTGTAATGGTTAGCACTCTGGACTTTGAATCCAGCAATCTGAGTTCAACTCTCGGTGGGACCTTGCCACAGTTTACTTCCTTCTGAGTGTAGTACTTTTTCAATGAGGTATTGTATTGATAGTGCTTGTTGTATGCCATAAACACGATTTAGCAACACACATTTTTTTTATAATATTCTCTCGTAGAGATAATTAAACGAATGGAATTGAGGGCATATAAAATCAACAAATTTAAAGGGTCTTTTTATGGCATGTAATGCAAACACTGGCTCTACTTCCAGCTCGTAGGGTGTTCAGTACAGACAGACCTTGGAAATTAGTATGATCCACATTGTAGATTATCCAAATGGAAACTAATTTACAGTCTTTTTGCCTTGGCAGTAGCTGCCTGACACTGGTTACTACAGTTAACTTTTCAGTCAACTGAAATTCCTAATTTCATTTCCCAGTTTTTTTCCCATTGAGTTGGTAATAGTATTTTCCCTTTCCAAATGCAGGGTTCTAGCTTTTGTTATATAACCGCAATAGAAAATAATTGTACATCTTCGTGATCATGCAGGCACAGAAGCAATGCCCTCTTGATTATTGTGGGAGGTCGATTTTGAATGATAGCCGACCTGTTATTGTAATTACACGTACTGCCTGTTTAGTAGAAATATCCAAACTGCACTCTATTGTCAAGGGTTCCATGGTGTAATGGTTAGCACTCTGGATTATGAATCCAGCAATCTGAGTTCAACTTTTGGTGGGACCTTGCCACAGTTTACTTCCTTCTGAGTGTAATCCTTTTACAATGAGGTATTGTATTGATAGTGATTGTTGTACGCCATAAACACGATTTAACAAAAAAATAAATATGATAATATTCTCTCGTAGAGATAATTAAACCAATTTAATTGAGGGCAAATAAAATTAACAAATTTAAAGAGTCTTTTTATGGCATGTAATGCAAACACTGGCTCTACTTCCAGCTCGTAGGGTGTTCAGTACAGACAGACCTTGGAAATTAGTATGATCCACATTGTAGATTATCCAATTGGAACATAATTTACAGTCTTTTTGCCTTGGCAGTAGCTGCCTGACACTGGTTACAACAGTTAAGTTTTCAGTCAACTGAAATTCATAAATTAATTTCCCAGTTTTTTCCCATTGAGTTGTTAATAGTATTTTCCCTTTCCAAATGCAGGGTTCTAGCTTTTTTTATATAACCGCAATAGAAAATAATTGTACATCTTGGTGATCATGCAGGCACAGAAGCTATGCCTTCTTGATTATTGTGGGAGGTCGATTTTGAATGATAGCCGACCTGTTATTGTAATTACACGTACTGCCTGTTTAGTAGAAACATCCAAACTGCACTCTATTGTCAAGGCTTCCATGGTTTAATGGTTAGCACTCTGGACTCTGAATCCATCAATCCGTGTTCAACTCTCGGTGGGACCTTGCCACAGTTTAATTCATTCTGAGTGTAATCCTTTTTCAATGAGGTAATGTATTGATAGTGATTGTTGTACGCCATAAACACGATTTAACAACAAAAATTTTTTTATAATATTCTCTCGTAGAGATAATTAAACCAATTTAATTGAGGGCATATAAAATTAACAAATTTAAAGAGTCTTTTTATGGCATGTAATGCAAACACTGGCTCTACTTCCAGCTCGTAGGTTGTTCAGTACAGACAGACCTTGGAAATTAGTATGATCCACATTGTCCAAATGGAAATTAATTTACAGTCTTTTTGCCATGGCAGTAGCTGCCTGACACTGGTTACAACAGTTAAGTTTTCAGTCAACTGAAATTCATAATTTAATTTCCCATTTTTTTCCCATTGAGTTGTTAATAGTATTTTCCTTTTCCAAATGCAGGGTTGTAGCTTTTGTTATATAACCGCAATAGAAAATAATTGTACATCTTGGTGATCATGCAGGCACAGAAGCTATGCCCTCTTGATTATTGCGGGAGGTCGATTTTGAATGATAGCCGACCTGTTATTGTAATTACACGTAACTGCCTGTTTAGCAGAAATATCCAAACTGACCACTACTGCCAAGGGTTCGATGGTGTAATGGTTAGCACTCTGGACTCTGAATCCAGCAATCCAAGTTCAACTCTCAGTGGGACCTTGCCACAGATTACTTCCTTCTGAGTGTAATCCTTTTTCAATGAGGTATTGTATTGATAGTGATTGTTGTACGCCATAAACACGATTTAACAACATAAAAAATGTGATAATATTCTCTCGTAGAGATAATTAAACCAATTTAATTGAGGGCATATAAAATTAACAATTTTAAAGAGTCTTTTTATGGCATGTAATGCAAACACTGGCTCTACTTCCAGCTTGTAGGGTGTTCAGTACAGACATACCTTGGAAATTAGTTTGATCCACATTGTAGATTATCCAATTGGAAACTAATTTACAGTCTTTTTGCCTTGGCAGTAGCTGCCTGACACTGGTTACAACAGTTAAGTTTTCAGTCAACTGAAATTCATAATTTAATTTCCCAGTTTTTTCCCATTGAGTTGTTAATAGTATTTTCCCTTTCCAAATGCAGGGTTCTAGCTTTTTTTATATAACCGCAATAGAAAATAATTGTACATCTTGGTGATCATGCAGGCACAGAAGCAATGCCCTCTTGATTATTGTGGGAGGTCGATTTTGAATGATGGCTGACCTGTTATTGTAATTACACGTACTGCCTGTTTAGTAGAAATATCCAAACTGCACTCTATTGTCAAGGGTTCCATGGTGTAATGGTTAGCACTCTGGATTCTGAATCCAGCAATCCGAGTTCACCTCTTGGTGGGACCTTGCCACAGTTTACTTCCTTCTGAGTGTAATCCATTTTCAATGAGGTATTGTATTGATAGTGATTGTTGTACGCCATAAACAGGATTTAACAACAAATAAAATATGATAATATTCTCTCGTAGAGATAATTAAACCAATGTAATTGAGGGCATATAAAAATAACAAATTTAAAGAGTGTTTTTATGGCATGTAATACAAACACTGGCTCTACTTCCAGCTCGTAGGGTGTTCAGTACAGACAGACCTTGGAAATTAGTATTATCCACATTGTAGATTATCCAAATGGAAACTAAATTACAGTCTTTTTGCCTTGGCAGTAGCTGCCTGACACTGGTTACAACAGTTAAGTTTTCAGTCAACTGAAATTCATAATTTAATTTCCCAGTTTTTTCCCATTGAGTTGTTAATAGTATTTTCCCTTTCCAAATGCAGGGTTCTAGCTTTTGTTATATAACCGCAATAGAAAATAATTGTACATCTTGGTGATCATGCAGGCACAGAAGCAATGCCCTCTTGATTATTGTGGGAGGTCGATTTTGAATGATAGCCGACCTGTTATTGTAATTACACGTACTGCCTGTTTAGTAGAAATATCCAAACTGCACTCTGTTGTCAAGGGTTCCATGGTGTAATGGTTAGCACTCTGGATTCTGAATCCAGCAATCCGAGTTCGACTTTCGGTGGGACCTTGCCACAGTTTACTTCCTTCTGAGTGTAATCCTTTTACAATGAGCTATTGTATTGATAGTGATTGTTGTACGCCATAAACACGATTTAACAAAAAAAAAATATGATAATATTCTCTCGTAGAGATAATTAAACCAATGTATTTGAGGGCATAAAAATTAACAAATTTAAAGAGTCTTTTTATGGCATGTAATGCAAACACTGGCTCTACTTCCAGCTCGTAGGGTGTTCAGTACAGACAGACCTTGGAAATTAGTATGATCCACATTGTAGATTATCCAATTGGAAACTAATTTACAGTCTTTTTGCCTTGGCATTAGCTGCCTGACACTGGTTACAACAGTTAAGTTTTCAGTCAACTGAAATTCATAATTTCATTTCCCAGTTTTATCCCATTGAGTTGTTAACAGTATTTTCCCTTTCCAAATGCAGGGTTCTAGCTTTTGTTATATAACCGCAATAGAAAATAATTGTACATCTTGGTGATCATGCAGGCACAGAAGCTATGCCCTCTTGATTATTGTGGGAGGTCGATTTTGAATGATAGCCGACCTGTTATTGTAATTACACGTACTGCCTGTTTAGTAGAAATATCCAAACTGCACTCTATTGTCAAAGGTTCCATGGTGTAATGGTTAGCACTCTGGATTCTGAATCCAGCAATCAGAGTTCACCTCTCGGTGGGACCTTGCCACAGTTTACTTCCTTCTGAGTGTAATCCATTTTCAATGAGGTATTGTATTGATAGTGATTGTTGTACGCCATAAACAGGATTTAACAACAAACAAAATGTGATAATATTCTCTCGTAGAGATAATTAAACCAATGTAATTGAGGGCATATAAAATTAACAAATTTAAAGAGCCTTTTTATGGCATGTAATGCAAACACTGGCTCTACTTCCAGCTCGTAGGGTGTTCAGTACAGACAGACCTTGGAAATTAGTATTATCCACATTGTAGATTATCCAAATGGAAACTAATTTACAGTCTTTTTGCCTTGGCAGTAGCTGCCTGACACTGGTTACAACAGTTAACTTTTCAGTCAACTGAAATTCATAATTTAATTTCCCAGTTTTTTCCCATTGAGTTGTTAATAGTATTTTCCCTTTCCAAATGCAGGGTCCTAGCTTTTGTTATATAACCACAATAGAAAATAATTGTACATCTTGGTGATCATGCAGGCACAGAAGCAATGCCCTCTTGATTATTGTGGGAGGTCGATTTTGAATGATAGCCGACCTGTTATTGTAATTACACGTACTGCCTGTTTAGTAGAAATATCCAAACTGCACTCTGTTGTCAAGGGTTCCATGGTGTAATGGTTAGCACTCTGGATTCTGAATCCAGCAATCCGAGTTCAACTTTCGGTGGGACCTTGCCACAGTTTACTTCCTTCTGAGTGTAATCCTTTTACAATGAGGTATTGTATTTATAGTGATTGTTGTACGCCATAAACACGATTTAACAACAAAAAAAATGTGATAATATTCTCTCGTAGAGATAATTAAACCAATGTAATTGAGGGCATATAAAATTAACAAATTTAAAGAGTCTTTTTATGGCATGTAATGCAAATACTGGCTCTACTTCCAGCTCGTAGGGTGTTCAGTACAGACAGATCTTGGAAATTAGTATGATCCACATTGTAGATTATCCAATTGGAAACAAATTTACAGTCTTTTTGCCTTGGCATTAGCTGCCTGACACTGGTTACAACAGTTAAGTTTTCAGTCAACTGAAATTCATAATTTAATTTCCCAGTTTTTTCCCATTGAGTTGTTAATAGTATTTTCCTTTTCCAAATGCAGGGTTGTAGCTTTTGTTATTTAACCGCAATAGAAAATAATTGTACATCTTGGTGATCATGCAGGCACAGAAGCTATGCCCTCTTGATTATTGCGGGAGGTCGATTTTGAATGATAGCCGACCTGTTATTGTAATTACACGTACTGCCTGTTTAGCAGAAATATCCAAACTGACCTCTATTGTCAAGGCTTCCATGGTTTAATGGTTAGCATTCTGGACTCTGAATCCATCAATCCGTGTTCAACTCTCGGTGGGACCTTGCCACAGTTTAATTCATTCTGAGTGTAATCCTTTTTCAATGAGGTATTGTATTGATAGTGCTTGTTGTACGCCATAAACACGATTTAACAACAAAAAAAAATTTGATAATATTCTCTCGTAGAGATAATTAAACCAATGTAATTGAGGGCATATAAAATCAACACATTTAAAGGGTATTTTTATGGCATGTAATGCATACACTGGCTCTACTTCCAGCTTGTAGGGTGTTCAGTACAGACATACCTTGGAAATTAGTTTGATCCACATTGTAGATTATCCAATTGGAAACTAATTTACAGTCTTTTTGCCTTGGCAGTAGCTGCCTGACACTGGTTACAACAGTTAAGTTTTCAGTCAACTGAAATTCATAATTTCATTTCCCAGTTTTTTCCCATTGAGTTGGTAATAGTATTTTCCCTTTCCAAATGCAGGGTTCTAGCTTTTGTTATATAACCGCAATAGAAAATAATTGTACATCTTGGTGATCATGCAGGCACAGAATCTATGCCCTCTTGATTATTGTGGGAGGTCGACTTTGATTGATAGCCGACCCTTTATTGTAATTACACGTACTGCCTGTTTAGTAGAAATATCCAAACTTTGCTCTATTGTCAAGGGTTCCATGGTGTAATGGTTAGCACTCTGGACTTTGAATCCAGTAATCCGAGTTCAACTCTCGGTGGGACCTTGCCACAGTTTACTTCATTCTGAGTGTAGTACCTTTTCATTTAGGTATTGTATTGATAGTGCTTGTTGTACTCCATAAACACGATTTAGAAACACAAATTTTTTTAATAATATTCTCTCATAGAGATAATTAAACGAATGGAATTGAGGGCATATAAAATCAACAAATTTAAAGGGTCTTTTTATGGCATGTAATGCAAACACTGGCTCTACTTCCAGCTCGTAGGGTGTTCAGTACAGACAGACCTTGGAAATTAGTATGATCCACATTGTAGATTATCCAAATGGAAACTAATTTACAGTCTTTTTGCCTTGGCAGTAGCTGCCTGACACTGGTTACTACCCTTAACTTTTCAGTCAACTGAAATTCATACATTTATTTCCCAGTTTTTTCCCATTGAGTTGGTAATAGTATTTTCCCTTTCTAAATGCAGGGTTCTAGCTTTTGTTATATAACCGCAATAGAAAATAATTGTACATCTTGGTGATCATGCAGTCACAGAAGCTATGCCCTCTTGATTATTGTGGGAGGTCGACTTTGACCTTTCCTCATATATTAAAAACGTTTCGGCAGAAAAACCCGATTTCCTGCATGGATGGAGGAAGACAAAAACTCACTGAATAGTGCCTCGTGTGAGGATCGAACTCACGACCTTCAGATTATGAGACTGACACGCTTCCTACTGCGCTAACGAGGCAACCACCAGATGTTTGTAGACAAGCTCAAAGCGGCAAAATGAAAAAATATATATACATTATCTTTATTCCCACTTTTTCTTAGTCCATAACTCATTTTACTTAATAACTGCTTCCATATGGTCTAGCGGTTAGGATTCCTGGTTTTCACCCAGGTGGCCTGGGTTCGGCTCCTGGTATGGGGAAGAACCTTTTACTAGTCTTGCATTTTCAGAGGTTGAGCGTTATAGGATAAAAGTGCTCTTTGTGGCCATAAATTCTAACTTATCTTTGTTTACCCATTCCTCCTCTTTTCACAAGATCCTATTTGAGCTTGAAACTCAAATAATTCCTATTGTTCCCTTCTCACTCCAAGTCAACAACCCCTTTATCCTGTCAGTTTGGCTAATTTTCCTTTTTTTAATGAACTAGTTTCGTCCAATAAATAAGAAACCATCAGACTATTTCACCCAATCTGATTGGGACTTTGCTTTAATATTGTTTCTTTTTAGGCAAAATCCTATTTTGGATTTAAAGCTCAAATCATTCCCATCTCTTCTACTCACTCAAAAATGACAAGGAAATCAACAACACTTTCCTCATATATTAAAAACGTTTCGGCAGAAAAACCCGATTTCCTGCATGAATGGAGGAAGACAAAAACTCACTGAAAAGTGCCTCTTGTGAGGATCGAACTCACGACCTTTGGATTATGAGACTGACACGCTTCCTACTGCGCTAACGAGGCAACCACCAGATGTTTGTAGACAAGCTCAAAGCGGCAAAATGAAAAAATATATATAAATTTTCTTTATTCCCTCTTTTTCTTAGTCCATGACTCATTTTACTTAATAACTGCTTCCATATGGTCTAGCGGTTAGGATTCCTGGTTTTCACCCAGGTGGCCCGGGTTCGACTCCCGGTATGGGAAAAAACCTTTTACTAGTCTTGCACTTTCAAAGGTTGAGCGTTATAGGATAAAAGTGCTCTTTGTGGCCATAAATTCTAACTTATCTTTGTTTACCTATTCCTCCTCTTTTCACCAGATCCTATTTGAGCTTGAAACTCAAATAATTCCTATTGTTCCCTTCTCACTCCAAGTCAACAACCCCTTTATCCTGTCAGTTTGGCTAATTTTCCTTTTTTTAATGAACTAGTTTCGCCAATAAACAAGAAACCATCAGACTATTTCACCCAATCTGATTGGGACTTTGCTTTAATATTGTTTATTTTTAGGCAAGATCCTATTTTGGATTTAAAGCTCAAATCATTCCCATCTCTTCTACTCACTCAAAAATGACAAGGAAATCAACAACACTTTCCTCATATATTAAAAACGTTTCGGCAGAAAAACCCGATTTCCTGCATGAATGGAGGAAGACAAAAACTCACTGAACAGTGCCTCGTGTGAGGATCGAACTCACGACCTTCAGATTATGAGACTGACACGCTGCCTACTGCGCTAACGAGGCAACCACCAGATGTTTGTAGACAAGCTCAAAGCGGCAAAATGAAAAAATATATATAAATTTTCTTTATTCCCACTTTTTCTTAGTCCATGACTCATTTTACTTAATAACTGCTTCCATATGGTCTAGCGGTTAGGATTCCTGGTTTTCACCCAGGTGGCCTGGGTTCGACTCCCAGTATGGGAAATAACCTTTTACTAGTCTTGCATTTTCAAAGGTTGAGCGTTATAGGATAAAAGTGCTCTTTGTGGCCATAAATTCTAACTTATCTTTGTTTACCCATTCCTCCATTTTTGTGGCCATAAATTCTAAATTATCTTTGTTTACCCATTCCTCCTCTTTTCACCAGATCCTATTTGAGCTTGAAACTCAAATAATTCCTATTGTTCCCTTCTCACTCCAAGTCAACAACCCCTTTATCCTGTCAGTTTGGCTAATTTTCCTTTTTTTAATGAACTAGTTTCGCCAATAAATAAGAAACCATCAGACTATTTCACCCAATCTGATTGGGACTTTGCTTTAATATTGTTTCTTTTTAGGCAAAATCCTATTTTGGATTTAAAGCTCAAATCATTCCCATCTCTTGTACTCACTCAAAAATGACAAGGAAATCAACAACACTTTCCTCATATATTAAAAACGTTTCGGCAGAAAAACCCGATTTCCTGCATGAACGGAGGAAGACAAAAACTCACTGAACAGTGCCTCGCGTGAGGATCGAACTCACGACCTTCAGATTATGAGACTGACACGCTGCCTACTGCGCTAACGAGGCAACCACCAGATGTTTGTAGACAAGCTCAAAGCGGCAAAATGAAAAAATATATATAAATTTTCTTTATTCCCACTTTTTCTTAGTCCATGACTCATTTTACTTAATAACTGTTTCCATATGGTCTAGCGGTTAGGATTCCTGGTTTTCACCCAGGTGGCCTGGGTTCGACTCCCAGTATGGGAAATAACCTTTTACTAGTCTTGCATTTTCAAAGGTTGAGCGTTATAGGATAAAAGTGCTCTTTGTGGCCATAAATTCTAACTTATCTTTGTTTACCCATTCCTCCTCTTTGTGGCCATAAATTCTAACTTATCTTTGTTTACCCATTCCTCCTCTTTTCACCAGATCCTATTTGAGCTTGAAACTCAAATAATTCCTATTGTTCCCTTCTCACTCCAAGTCAACAACCCCTTTATCCTGTCAGTTTGGCTAATTTTCCTTTTTTTAATGAACTAGTTTCGCCAATAAATAAGAAACCATCAGACTATTTCACCCAATCTGATTGGGACTTTGCTTTAATATTGTTTCTTTTTAGGCAAAATCCTATTTTGGATTTAAAGCTCAAATCATTCCCATCTCTTCTACTCACTCAAAAATGACAAGGAAATCAACAACACTTTCCTCATATATTAAAAACGTTTCGGCAGAAAAACCCGATTTCCTGCATGAACGGAGGAAGACAAAAACTCACTGAACAGTGCCTCGCGTGAGGATCGAACTCACGACCTTCAGATTATGAGACTGACACGCTGCCTACTGCGCTAACGAGGCAACCACCAGATGTTTGTAGACAAGCTCAAAGCGGCAAAATGAAAAAATATATATAAATTTTCTTTATTCCCACTTTTTCTTAGTCCATGACTCATTTTACTTAGTAACTGCTTCCATATGGTCTAGCGGTTAGGATTCCTGGTTTTCACCCAGGTGGCCCGGGTTCGACTCCCGGTATGGGAAAAAACCTTTTACTAGTCTTGCACTTTCAAAGGTTGAGCGTTATAGGATAAAAGTGCTCTTTGTGGCCATAAATTCTAACTTATCTTTGTTTACCTATTCCTCCTCTTTTCACCAGATCCTATTTGAGCTTGAAACTCAAATAATTCCTATTGTTCCCTTCTCACTCCAAGTCAACAACCCCTTTATCCTGTCAGTTTGGCTAATTTTCCTTTTTTTAATGAACTAGTTTCGCCAATAAACAAGAAACCATCAGACTATTTCACCCAATCTGATTGGGACTTTGCTTTAATATTGTTTATTTTTAGGCAAGATCCTATTTTGGATTTAAAGCTCAAATCATTCCCATCTCTTCTACTCACTCAAAAATGACAAGGAAATCAACAACACTTTCCTCATATATTAAAAACGTTTCGGCAGAAAAACCCGATTTCCTGCATGAACGGAGGAAGACAAAAACTCACTGAACAGTGCCTCGCGTGAGGATCGAACTCACGACCTTCAGATTATGAGACTGACACGCTGCCTACTGCGCTAACGAGGCAACCACCAGATGTTTGTAAACAAGCTCAAAGCGGCAAAATGAAAAAATATATATACATTTTCTTTATTCCCACTTTTTCTTAGGCCATGACTCATTATACTTAATAACTGCTCCCATATGGTCTAGCGGTTAGGATTCCTGGTTTTCACCCAGGTGGCCCGGGTTCGACTCCCGGTATGGGAAAAACCTTTTACTAGTCTTGCACTTTCAAAGGTTGAGCGTTATAGGATAAAAGTGCTCTTTGTGGCCATAAATTCTAACTTATCTTTGTTTACCCATTCCTCCTCTTTTCACCAGATCCTATTTGAGCTTGAAACTCAAATAATTCCTATTGTTCCCTTCTCACTCCAAGTCAAAAACCCCTTTATCCTGTCAGTTTGGCTAATTTTCCTTTTTTTAATGAACTAGTTTCGCCAATAAATAAGAAACCATCAGACTATTTCACCCAATCTGATTGGGACTTTGCTTTAATATTGTTTATTTTTAGGCAAGATCCTATTTTGGATTTAAAGCTCAAATCATTCCCATCTCTTCTACTCACTCAAAAATGACAAGGAAATCAACAACACTTTCCTCATATATTAAAAACGTTTCGGCAGAAAAACCAGATTTCCTGCATGAATGGAGGAAGACAAAAACTCACTGAACAGTGCCTCGTGTGAGGATCGAACTCACGACCTTCAGATTATGAGACTGACACGCTTCCTACTGCGCTAACGAGGCAACCACCAGATGTTTGTAGACAAGCTCAAAGCGGCAAAATGAAAAAATATATATACATTTTCTTTATTCCCACTTTTTCTTAGTCCATGACTCATTATACTTAATAACTGCTCCCATATGGTCTAGCGGTTAGGATTCCTGGTTTTCACCCAGGTGGCCTGGGTTTGACTCCTGGTATGGGAAAGAACCTTTCACTAGTCTTGCACTTTCAAAGGTTGAGCGTTATAGGATAAAAGTGCTCTTTGTGGCCATAAATTCTAACTTATCTTTGTTTACCCATTCCTCCTCTTTTCACCAGATCCTATTTGAGCTTGAAACTCAAATAATTCCTATTGTTCCCTTCTCACTCCAAGTCAACAACCCCTTTATCCTGTCAGTTTGGCTAATTTTCCTTTTTTTAATGAACTAGTTTCGCCAATAAATAAGAAACCATCAGACTATTTCACCCAATCTGATTGGGACTTTGCTTTAATATTGTTTATTTTTAGGCAAGATCCTATTTTGGATTTAAAGCTCAAATCATTCCCATCTCTTCTACTCACTCAAAAATGACAAGGAAATCAACAACACTTTCCTCATATATTAAAAACGTTTCGGCAGAAAAACCAGATTTCCTGCATGAATGGAGGAAGACAAAAACTCACTGAACAGTGCCTCGTGTGAGGATCGAACTCACGACCTTCAGATTATGAGACTGACACGCTTCCTACTGCGCTAACGAGGCAACCACCAGATGTTTGTAGACAAGCTCAAAGCGGCAAAATGAAAAAATATATATACATTTTCTTTATTCCCACTTTTTCTTAGTCCATGACTCATTATACTTAATAACTGCTCCCATATGGTCTAGCGGTTAGGATTCCTGGTTTTCACCCAGGTGGCCTGGGTTCGACCCCTGGTATGGGAAAGAACCTTTCACTAGTCTTGCACTTTCAAAGGTTGAGCGTTATAGGATAAAAGTGCTCTTTGTGGCCATAAATTCTAACTTATCTTTGTTTACCCATTCCTCCTCTTTTCACCAGATCCTATTTGAGCTTGAAACTCAAATAATTCCTATTGTTCCCTTCTCACTCCAAGTCAACAACCCCTTTATCCTGTCAGTTTGGCTAATTTTCCTTTTTTTAACCCCTTAAGGACGCAGCCTAGTTTGGGCCTTAAGGCTCAGAGCCCATTTTTCAAATCTGACATATTTCACTTTATGTGGTAATAACGTCGGAATGCTTAAACCTATCCAAGCGATTCTGAGATAGTTTTCTCGTGACACTTTGGGCTTCATGTTCGTGGTAAAATTTGGTCGATATATTCAGTCTTTATTTGTGAAAAATTGCAAAATTTAGAGAAAATTTACAAAAAATAGCATTTTTCAGAATTTAAATGCATCTGCTTGAAAAACAGACGGTTATACCACCCAAAATAGTTACTAGTTCACATTTCCCATATGTCTACTTAAGATTGGCATCGTTTTTTGAACATTATTTTATTTTTCTTGGACGTTGCAAGGCTTAGAACATAAACAGCAATTTCTCATATTCTTAAGAAAATTTCAAAAGCCTTTTTTTGAAGGTACCGGTTCAGTTCTGAAGTGGATTTGAGGGGCCTATGTATTAGAAACCCCCATAAAACACCCCATTTTAAAAACTAGACCCCTCAAAGTATTCAAAACAGCATATAGAAAGTTTACCTTGCCCTCTTACCCGGCAGGTACTGGCGGAATTGAACCCTCGCTTTAAAATGTACCAGGGACTCATCAATAGAAATACACTTCTCGGGGGTGTATGCTTGGGAAAACCGGGCACTGAAACGGTCTAATAGGGGTCTCCGTTTATACAAACGGTCAAAATGGGGTCATCTCGGGGTGGGCACGACTCATTATCAGTATAATGTGAGAAGCGAAGTATTGCCTCATTTATTTATTTTTTTAGGTTCCAGTTCAGTTCTGAAGTTGCTTTGAGGGGCCCATATATTAGAAACCCCTATCAAACACCCCATTTTAGAAACTAGACCCCTCAAAGTATTCACAACAGCATGTAGAAAGTTTATGAACCCTTTAGGTGTTTCACAGAAATTTAGAGCAAAGTAGAGGTGACATTTACTTTTTTTTTTTGTCAGAAAATCCTCTTTATACCATTTTTTTTATAACACAAAAGGATTTATCAGAGAAACGCAACTTAATACGTATTGCCCAGATTCTGCAGTTTAGAGAAATATCCCACACGTGGCCCTCGGGCCGGTAATGGACTGAAGCACCGGCCTCCGAAGCAAAAGAACACCTAGTGGATTTTGAGCCCTCTTTTTTATTAGGCACCATGTCCGGTTTGAAGGGGTCTTGTGGTGCCAAAACAGTGGAAAACCCCCAAAAGTGACCCCAATTTGGAAACTAGACCCCTTGAGGAATCCATTGCAGTTTTCATGTCATGCATGCGACTTTTTGATCAGTCTTTATTCTATTTTTATGTGGCGCGGTGACTAAAAAACCGCAATTCTACTATTGTTTTTTTGTTCTATTTTTTTCACAGCGTTCACCGTGCGCTATAAATGACACATTCACTTCATTCTGCGGGGCGATACGATTACGGCGATACCAGATGTTTATAGTTTTTTTATGTCTTATGGCGTTTGCACAATAAAATACGTTTTGTAAACAATCATTCACTTTTTGTGTTCCCTTATTCTAAGAGCCAGAACGTTTTTATTTTTCCTTCAAAAAAGCCGTGCGAGGACTTATTTTTTGCGTAACGAACTGTAGTTTCGATCAGTACCATTTTTCGGTACATGCGACTTTTTGATCTCTTTTTATTCCATTTTTTGGGAGGTGAAGTGACCAAACAATTGTGATTGTGGTGCGGTTTATTATTTATTTTTTTTACGGCGTTCACCGCGCGGGATAAATAACGAAATAATTTTGTAGTTCAGGCCGTTACGGACGCGGCGATACCAATTATGTATAGTTTATTTGTTTATTTATTTATTTATTTTAATAATAAAGACTGACAAGGGAAAAAGGGGGATTTTTACTTTTATAACTTTTATTTTCTTATTTTTACACAACTTTTTTTAACTTTTTTTTTACTTTTTTACTTTGTCCCATTAGGGGACTTGAGGGCAGGAGGTCCTGATCGCTATTCTAATACACTGCACTACATGCGTAGTGCAGTGTATTAGAACTGTCAGCTACTCACTGACAGCAAGCATAGTGGGTCCTGACTCTGTCAGGACCCACTAGGCTTCCGTCTATGACATAGCCGGACGCCATTTTTTGGTGTCCGGTTGCCATAGTCACCATCGCCGGCCGCTATCGTGTAGCAGGCCGGCGATGGCGGATTAACCCCTAAGAAGCCGCGATCGCTATTGAACGCGGCTTCTGAGGGGTTAAATCTGCGGGGACCACCACGATCGGTCCCGGCACATTGAGCAGTAATAGTCTGCTGTCGGAAACAGCAGCTATCACAGCTCATGCACGCGCCCCGCGCGAACGGCGCCGTGTTTACTCCATGACATACTATTATGTCATGGAGCGCGAACGATGCACTTACCATGACATAATAGTATGTCCTGGAGCGTTAAGGGGTTAATGAACTAGTTTCGCCAATAAATAAGAAACCATCAGACTATTTCACCCAATCTGATTGGGACTTTGCTTTAATATTGTTTCTTTTTAGGCAAGATCCTATTTTGGATTTAAAGCTCAAATCATTCCCATCTCTTCTACTCACTCAAAAATGACAAGGAAATCAACAACACTTTCCTCATATATTAAAAACGTTTCGGCAGAAAAACCCGATTTCCTGCATGAATGGAGGAAGACAAAAACTCACTGAACAGTGCCTCGTGTGAGGATCGAACTCACGACCTTCAGATTATGAGACTGACACGCTTCCTACTGCGCTAACGAGGCAACCACCAGATGTTTGTAGACAAGCTCAAAGCGGCAAAATGAAAAAATATATATACATTTTCTTTATTCCCACTTTTTCTTAGTCCATGACTCATTATACTTAATAACTGCTCCCATATGGTCTAGCGGTTGGGATTCCTGGTTTTCACCCAGGTGGCCTGGGTTCGACTCCTGGTATGGGAAAGAACCTTTCACTAGTCTTGCACTTTCAAAGGTTGAGCGTTATAGGATAAAAGTGCTCTTTGTGGCCATAAATTCTAACTTATCTTTGTTTACCCATTCCTCCTCTTTTCACCAGATCCTATTTGAGCTTGAAACTCAAATAATTCCTATTGTTCCCTTCTCACTCCAAGTCAACAACCCCTTTATCCTGTCAGTTTGGCTAATTTTCCTTTTTTTAATGAACTAGTTTCGCCAATAAATAAGAAACCATCAGACTATTTCACCCAATCTGATTGGGACTTTGCTTTAATATTGTTTCTTTTTAGGCAAAATCCTATTTTGGATTTAAAGCTCAAATCATTCCCATCTCTTCTACTCACTCAAAAATGACAAGGAAATCAACAACACTTTCCTCATATATTAAAAACGTTTCGGCAGAAAAACCCGATTTCCTGCATGAATGGAGGAAGACAAAAACTCACTGAACAGTGCCTCGTGTGAGGATCAAACTCACAACCTTCAGATTATGAGACTGAAACGCTTCCTACTGCGCTAACGAGGCAACCACCAGATGTTTGTAGACAAGCTCAAAGCGGCAAAATGAAAAAATATATATAAATTTTCTTTATTCCCACTTTTTCTTAGTCCATGACTCATTTTACTTAGTAACTGCTTCCATATGGTCTAGCAGTTAGGATTCCTGGTTTTCACCCAGGTGGCCTGGGTTCGACTCCCGGTATGGGAAAGAACCTTTCACTAGTCTTGCACTTTCAAAGGTTGAGCGTTATAGGATAAAAGTGCTCTTTGTGGCCATAAATTCTAACTTATCTTTGTTTACCCATTCCTCCTCTTTTCACCAGATCCTATTTGAGCTTGAAACTCAAATAATTCCTATTGTTCCCTTCTCACTCCAAGTCAACAACCCCTTTATCCTGTCAGTTTGGCTAATTTTCCTTTTTTTAATGAACTAGTTTCGCCAATAAATAAGAAACCATCAGACTATTTCACCCAATCTGATTGGGACTTTGCTTTAATATTGTTTATTTTTAGGCAAGATCCTATTTTGGATTTAAAGCTCAAATCATTCCCATCTCTTCTACTCACTCAAAAATGACAAGGAAATCAACAACACTTTCCTCATATATTAAAAACGTTTCGGCAGAAAAACCAGATTTCCTGCATGAATGGAGGAAGACAAAAACTCACTGAACAGTGCCTCGTGTGAGGATCGAACTCACGACCTTCAGATTATGAGACTGACACGCTTCCTACTGCGCTAACGAGGCAACCACCAGATGTTTGTAGACAAGCTCAAAGCGGCAAAATGAAAAAATATATATAAATTTTCTTTATTCCCACTTTTTCTTAGTCCATGACTCATTTTACTTAGTAACTGCTTCCATATGGTCTAGCGGTTAGAATTCCTGGTTTTCACCCAGGTGGCCTGGGTTCGACTCCCGGTATGGGAAAGAACCTTTCACTAGCCTTGCACTTTCAAAGGTTGAGCGTTATAGGATAAAAGTGCTCTTTGTGGCCATAAATTCTAACTTATCTTTGTTTACCCATTCCTCCTCTTTTCACCAGATCCTATTTGAGCTTGAAACTCAAATAATTCCTATTGTTCCCTTCTCACTCCAAGTCAACAACCCCTTTATCCTGTCAGTTTGGCTAATTTTCCTTTTTTTAATGAACTAGTTTCGCCAATAAATAAGAAACCATCAGACTATTTCACCCAATCTGATTGGGACTTTGCTTTAATATTGTTTCTTTTTAGGCAAGATCCTATTTTGGATTTAAAGCTCAAATCATTCCCATCTCTTCTACTCACTCAAAAATGACAAGGAAATCAACAACACTTTCCTCATATATTAAAAACGTTTCGGCAGAAAAACCCGATTTCCTGCATGAATGGAGGAAGACAAAAACTCACTGAACAGTGCCTCGTGTGAGGATCGAACTCACGACCTTCAGATTATGAGACTGACACGCTTCCTACTGCGCTAACGAGGCAACCACCAGATGTTTGTAGACAAGCTCAAAGCGGCAAAATGAAAAAATATATATACATTTTCTTTATTCCCACTTTTTCTTAGTCCATGACTCATTATACTTAATAACTGCTCCCATATGGTCTAGCGGTTGGGATTCCTGGTTTTCACCCAGGTGGCCTGGGTTCGACTCCTGGTATGGGAAAGAACCTTTCACTAGTCTTGCACTTTCAAAGGTTGAGCGTTATAGGATAAAAGTGCTCTTTGTGGCCATAAATTCTAACTTATCTTTGTTTACCCATTCCTCCTCTTTTCACCAGATCCTATTTGAGCTTGAAACTCAAATAATTCCTATTGTTCCCTTCTCACTCCAAGTCAACAACCCCTTTATCCTGTCAGTTTGGCTAATTTTCCTTTTTTTAATGAACTAGTTTCGCCAATAAATAAGAAACCATCAGACTATTTCACCCAATCTGATTGGGACTTTGCTTTAATATTGTTTCTTTTTAGGCAAAATCCTATTTTGGATTTAAAGCTCAAATCATTCCCATCTCTTCTACTCACTCAAAAATGACAAGGAAATCAACAACACTTTCCTCATATATTAAAAATGTTTCGGCAGAAAAACCCGATTTCCTGCATGAATGGAGGAAGACAAAAACTCACTGAACAGTGCCTCGTGTGAGGATCAAACTCACGACCTTCAGATTATGAGACTGACACGCTTCCTACTGCGCTAACGAGGCAACCACCAGATGTTTGTAGACAAGCTCAAAGCGGCAAAATGAAAAAATATATATACATTTTCTTTATTCCCACTTTTTCTTAGTCCATGACTCATTATACTTAATAACTGCTCCCATATGGTCTAGCGGTTGGGATTCCTGTTTTTCACCCAGGTGGCCTGGGTTTGACTCCTGGTATGGGAAAGAACCTTTCACTAGTCTTGCACTTTCAAAGGTTGAGCGTTATAGGATAAAAGTGCTCTTTGTGGCCATAAATTCTAACTTATCTTTGTTTACCCATTCCTCCTCTTTTCACCAGATCCTATTTGAGCTTGAAACTCAAATAATTCCTATTGTTCCCTTCTCACTCCAAGTCAACAACCCCTTTATCCTGTCAGTTTGGCTAATTTTCTTTTTTTTAATGAACTAGTTTCGCCAATAAATAAGAAACCATCAGACTATTTCACCCAATCTGATTTGGACTTTGCTTTAATATTGTTTCTTTTTAG
>NC_134689.1:414112519-414122519 GCF_050947455.1 Rhinoderma darwinii
TGTGGCCATAAATTCTAACTTATCTTTGTTTACCCATTCCTCCTCTTTTCACCAGATCCTATTTGAGCTTGAAACTCAAATAATTCCTATTGTTCCCTTCTCACTCCAAGTCAACAACCCCTTTATCCTGTCAGTTTGGCTAATTTTCCTTTTTTTAATGAACTAGTTTCGCCAATAAATAAGAAACCATCAGACTATTTCACCCAATCTGATTGGGACTTTGCTTTAATATTGTTTCTTTTTAGGCAAAATCCTATTTTGGATTTAAAGCTCAAATCATTCCCATCTCTTCTACTCACTCAAAAATGACAAGGAAATCAACAACACTTTCCTCATATATTAAAAACGTTTCGGCAGAAAAACCCGATTTCCTGCATGAATGGAGGAAGACAAAAACTCACTGAACAGTGCCTCGTGTGAGGATCAAACTCACGACCTTCAGATTATGAGACTGACACGCTTCCTACTGCGCTAACGAGGCAACCACCAGATGTTTGTAGACAAGCTCAAAGCGGCAAAATGAAAAAATATATATACATTTTCTTTATTCCCACTTTTTCTTAGTCCATGACTCATTTTACTTAGTAACTGCTTCCATATGGTCTAGCGGTTAGGATTCCTGGTTTTCACCCAGGTGGCCAGGGTTTGACTCCCGGTATGGGAAAGAACCTTTCACTAGTCTTGCACTTTCAAAGGTTGAGCGTTATAGGATAAAAGTGCTCTTTGTGGCCATAAATTCTAACTTATCTTTGTTTACTCATTCCTCCTCTTTTCACCAGATCCTATTTGAGCTTGAAACTCAAATAATTCCTATTGTTCCCTTCTCACTCCAAGTCAACAACCCCTTTATCCTGTCAGTTTGGCTAATTTTCCTTTTTTTAATGAACTAGTTTCGCCAATAAATAAGAAACCATCAGACTATTTCACCCAATCTGATTGGGACTTTGCTTTAATATTGTTTCTTTTTAGGCAAGATCCTATTTTGGATTTAAAGCTCAAATCATTCCCATCTCTTCTACTCACTCAAAAATGACAAGGAAATCAACAACACTTTCCTCATACATTAAAAACGTTTCGGCAGAAAAACCCGATTTCCTGCATGAATGGAGGAAGACAAAAACTCACTGAACAGTGCCTCGTGTGAGGATCGAACTCACGACCTTCAGATTATGAGACTGACACGCTTCCTACTGCGCTAACGAGGCAACCACCAGATGTTTGTAGACAAGCTCAAAGCGGCAAAATGAAAAAATATATATACATTTTCTTTATTCCCACTTTTTCTTAGTCCATGACTCATTCTACTTAATAACTGCTCCCATATGGTCTAGCGGTTGGGATTCCTGGTTTTCACCCAGGTGGCCTGGGTTCGACTCCTGGTATGGGAAAGAACCTTTCACTAGTCTTGCACTTTCAAAGGTTGAGCGTTATAGGATTAAAGTGCTCTTTGTGGCCATAAATTCTAACTTATCTTTGTTTACCCATTCCTCCTCTTTTCACCAGATCCTATTTGAGCTTGAAACTCAAATAATTCCTATTGTTCCCTTCTCACTCCAAGTCAACAACCCCTTTATCCTGTCAGTTTGGCTAATTTTCCTTTTTTTAATGAACTAGTTTCGCCAATAAATAAGAAACCATCAGACTATTTCACCCAATCTGATTGGGACTTTGCTTTAATATTGTTTCTTTTTAGGCAAAATCCTATTTTGGATTTAAAGCTCAAATCATTCCCATCTCTTCTACTCACTCAAAAATGACAAGGAAATCAACAACACTTTCCTCATATATTAAAAACGTTTCGGCAGAAAAACCCGATTTCCTGCATGAATGGAGGAAGACAAAAACTCACTGAACAGTGCCTCGTGTGGGGATCGAACTCACGACCTTCAGATTATGAGACTGACACGCTTCCTACTGCGCTAACGAGGCAACCACCAGATGTTTGTAGACAAGCTCAAAGCGGCAAAATGAAAAAATATATATACATTTTCTTTATTCCCACTTTTTCTTAGTCCATGACTCATTTTACTTAGTAACTGCTTGCATATGGTCTAGCGGTTAGGATTCCTGGTTTTCACCCAGGTGGCCTGGGTTCGACTCCCGGTATGGGAAAGAACCTTTCACTAGTCTTGCACTTTCAAAGGTTGAGCGTTATAGGATAAAAGTGCTCTTTGTGGCCATAAATTCTAACTTATCTTTGTTTACCCATTCCTCCTCTTTTCACCAGATCCTATTTGAGCTTGAAACTCAAATAATTCCTATTGTTCCCTTCTCACTCCAAGTCAACAACCCCTTTATCCTGTCAGTTTGGCTAATTTTCCTTTTTTTAATGAACTAGTTTCGCCAATAAATAAGAAACCATCAGACTATTTCACCCAATCTGATTGGGACTTTGCTTTAATATTGTTTCTTTTTAGGCAAAATCCTATTTTGGATTTAAAGCTCAAATCATTCCCATCTCTTCTACTCACTCAAAAATGACAAGGAAATCAACAACACTTTCCTCATATATTAAAAACGTTTCGGCAGAAAAACCCGATTTCCTGCATGAATGGAGGAAGACAAAAACTCACTGAACAGTGCCTCGTGTGAGGATCAAACTCACGACCTTCAGATTATGAGACTGACACGCTTCCTACTGCGCTAACGAGGCAACCACCAGATGTTTGTAGACAAGCTCAAAGCGGCAAAATGAAAAAATATATATACATTTTCTTTATTCCCACTTTTTCTTAGTCCATGACTCATTTTACTTAGTAACTGCTTCCATATGGTCTAGCGGTTAGGATTCCTGGTTTTCACCCAGGTGGCCTGGGTTTGACTCCCGGTATGGGAAAGAACCTTTCACTAGTCTTGCACTTTCAAAGGTTGAGCGTTATAGGATAAAAGTGCTCTTTGTGGCCATCAATTCTAACTTATCTTTGTTTACCCATTCCTCCTCTTTTCACCAGATCCTATTTGAGCTTGAAACTCAAATAATTCCTATTGTTCCCTTCTCACTCCAAGTCAACAACCCCTTTATCCTGTCAGTTTGGCTAATTTTCCTTTTTTTAATGAACTAGTTTCGCCAATAAATAAGAAACCATCAGACTATTTCACCCAATCTGATTGGGACTTTGCTTTAATATTGTTTCTTTTTAGGCAAAATCCTATTTTGGATTTAAAGCTCAAATCATTCCCATCTCTTCTACTCACTCAAAAATGACAAGGAAATCAACAACACTTTCCTCATATATTAAAAACGTTTCGGCAGAAAAACCCGATTTCCTGCATGAATGGAGGAAGACAAAAACTCACTCAACAGTGACTCGTGTGAGGATCGAACTCACGACCTTCAGATTATGAGACTGACACGCTTCCTACTGCGCTAACGAGGCAACCACCAGATGTTTGTAGACAAGCTCAAAGCGGCAAAATGAAAAAATATATATAAATTTTCTTTATTCCCACTTTTTCTTAGTCCATGACTCATTTTACTTAGTAACTGCTTCCATATGGTCTAGCGGTTAGGATTCCTGGTTTTCACCCAGGTGGCCTGGGTTCGACTCCCGGTATGGGAAAGAACCTTTCACTAGTCTTGCACTTTCAAAGGTTGAGCGTTATAGGATAAAAGTGCTCTTTGTGGCCATCAATTCTAACTTATCTTTGTTTACCCATTCCTCCTCTTTTCACCAGATCCTATTTGAGCTTGAAACTCAAATAATTCCTATTGTTCCCTTCTCACTCCAAGTCAACAACCCCTTTATCCTGTCAGTTTGGCTAATTTTCCTTTTTTTAATGAACTAGTTTCGCCAATAAATAAGAAACCATCAGACTATTTCACCCAATCTGATTGGGACTTTGCTTTAATATTGTTTCTTTTTAGGCAAAATCCTATTTTGGATTTAAAGCTCAAATCATTCCCATCTCTTCTACTCACTCAAAAATGACAAGGAAATCAACAACACTTTCCTCATATATTAAAAACGTTTCGGCAGAAAAACCCGATTTCCTGCATGAATGGAGGAAGACAAAAACTCACTGAACAGTGACTCGTGTGAGGATCGAACTCACGACCTTCAGATTATGAGACTGACACGCTTCCTACTGCGCTAACGAGGCAACCACCAGATGTTTGTAGACAAGCTCAAAGCGGCAAAATGAAAAAATATATATAAATTTTCTTTATTCCCACTTTTTCTTAGTCCATGACTCATTTTACTTAGTAACTGCTTCCATATGGTCTAGCGGTTAGGATTCCTGGTTTTCACCCAGGTGGCCTGGGTTCGACTCCCGGTATGGGAAAGAACCTTTCACTAGTCTTGCACTTTCAAAGGTTGAGCGTTATAGGATAAAAGTGCTCTTTGTGGCCATAAATTCTAACTTATCTTTGTTTACCCATTCCTCCTCTTTTCACCAGATCCTATTTGAGCTTGAAACTCAAATAATTCCTATTGTTCCCTTCTCACTCCAAGTCAACAACCCCTTTATCCTGTCAGTTTGGCTAATTTTCCTTTTTTTAATGAACTAGTTTCGCCAATAAATAAGAAACCATCAGACTATTTCACCCAATCTGATTGGGACTTTGCTTTAATATTGTTTCTTTTTAGGCAAAATCCTATTTTGGATTTAAAGCTCAAATCATTCCCATCTCTTCTACTCACTCAAAAATGACAAGGAAATCAACAACACTTTCCTCATATATTAAAAACGTTTCGGCAGAAAAACCCGATTTCCTGCATGAATGGAGGAAGACAAAAACTCACTGAACAGTGCCTCGTGTGAGGATCAAACTCACGACCTTCAGATTATGAGACTGACACGCTTCCTACTGCGCTAACGAGGCAACCACCAGATGTTTGTAGACAAGCTCAAAGCGGCAAAATGAAAAAATATATATACATTTTCTTTATTCCCACTTTTTCTTAGTCCATGACTCATTTTACTTAGTAACTGCTTCCATATGGTCTAGCGCAGGGGTCAGGAACCTTTTTGGCTAAGAGAGCCGTAAACGCCACATATTTTGAAATATAATTCCGCGAGAGCCGTACAATATGTTTAAAGGGCCATTGACAGATCAATCGCTCCAATGTTCACTTAGTACAGCAAGGAATGCTCCTCCCTGCTGTATAAAGCCACAACTGGACTGAAACAATGGTAATTAGCAGTAAAAAAATTAAATAAATAACTTACATTGTGAGCTTGCGATGCATGACATCAGTCCAGCAGTCTGGCTTCTTCTTTTTCCTGCGCATGACTGGAAGCTGGCATTCTTCCCACCTGATGTTGAGAGAATGCCAGCTTTGAGGCATTCGCAGAAGAAAGAAGCTGGAATGTTGGACATGTCACACAACGCATTGTCAGTTATGTCAATTATCTATTTTATTATTTTACAGCGAATTATTGTTTAGGTCCAGCGGTGGCTTAGTGCAGCAGAGAGGAACACTCCTTTGTGTACTAAGTGACCGCTGGAGCAATTGTATCTGTCAGTGGCCCTTTTAAAAGTGTTGGTCTTACAGAAAATGAACAAAAAAAGAGAGGCTCAGACCCATCTGGGAGACCTCCAGAGCTGTAATAAAGCGCTCAGAACAGATTTTTGCCCTGATAGTGGTCCTTTAAATCAGTTTCTTATGCCCACAAGAGATTAATTTAAAGCCCCCAAGAGTGTAATATGGGTGGCAGATGTTTTTTAAGGCCATATTTTTATTTTTTTTGGGGGGGGGGGCTATATTATGGATTATGTGGGATTATTTTCAGGGGTGAAGTGGGAAGGGGGGGTTGGTGGGACACACTGTTTTACACAGCCCCTTTATTGATGCAGCTCACTGCTGCTGACCATGAGGCTGTGTAACAATTTCCATGTTATAATGTTCACCTTCAAAGCAGCAGCACAGCCAGGGGTTTCTGGAACGTCCAAGGGAGACACAAGGGAGGAGGCAGATGCCGCTTCACTAGGGGACGCAGGTGCGTGCTTGCAGACGGCGCGGCTATGCAGGGAGTTATGGGAAATGTAGTCCATGCTCCCTGCCGCTCACCACTGCCGCCAATGCTTATCAGGCCATCAAAGAACTACCGTATATGTCGGCGTATAAGACGACTGGGCGTATAAGACGACCCCCAACTTTTACCCTTAAAATATAGAATTTAAGATATACTCACCATTTCGTGCAGGAGCGCTTCACTATGGCCATCGGCGGCAGGACCCAGGACTCTCTGTCTCTTTGAACTCGCGCATGCGCAGATAGGCGAGGTACATGATGGGGTTAATTACTATTAATGTGAGGAACATGGAGGGTAAATTCATCGCACCTCGCGCCTCACATTAATAAGTGAATGAAAGCCGTGTTTATTTCATTTTTTTACAGCGTACACATCATAAATGATGCAAAAACATTGTTGTCCGCGCCATTACTGAATGTGTCGATTTTATGTATTATGTAAGACTTATTTTAATGTTTATTGTAAAAAAGGTGAAGGTGTATATTTTTTTAAAAATGTAACCATACTTTGTTTTTACTTTATTTTTAAACTTTAATGTACTGACATATATCAGATATGTGCCAGTACATTAGCCTGTGGACAGATAGCACACAGGCTGTTGTTAGGACATACTTGGGTATATCCTAACAACAAGAGATATGGTCAGACAGCCCTGGGGTCCGTCAATAGACCCTGGGCTGTCTGCCCATATATGGTATGGCCCTCGATCGCGTCACAGGAATTCCCTGTGATGCGATCCAGGGGCATCCCCCCTTCTCACTTTCCCCTGAATGCTGCAGTCAGCTGTGATCGCAGCATTCACGGGAATAACGGCGGAGATGAGAGGTTCTCTGATCTCCGGCGTTATAGAGCGGGGCTGCGGCTGTGTAATACAGCCATTGCCCCGCTCCTGACAGGAAGTGCGCGCGCGGTCAGCATGAGGAGATGCGGCCGGCGCTGCACTAATGAGCGGCAGTTCAGGCACTGAAGACAACATGGGGGTGCTTTGTAGCGCGCCCGCCATGTTCTGTCTTCAATGCCGCAGATCATTAGTGCAGCGCCGGCCGCATCACATGATGCTGACCCCGCGCGCATATGTCAGGACTCAGGAGCGGGGCTGTGGCTGAATTACACAGCCGCAGCCCCGCTCTCATAGTCATGTGTACTATACTGAGCTGTGCGGCTGCAACGTGCATCCCTCCCATAGACAGGTAGGAGCCCTGTCTGCGAGCCAGATACGGCCATCAAAAGAGCCATATCTGGCTCGCGAGCCATAGGTTTCCGACCCCTGGTCTAGCGGTTAGGATTCCTGGTTTTCACCCAGGTGGCCTGGGTTTGACTCCCGGTATGGGAAAGAACCTTTCACTAGTCTTGCACTTTCAAAGGTTGAGCGTTATAGGATAAAAGTGCTCTTTGTGGCCATCAATTCTAACTTATCTTTGTTTACCCATTCCTCCTCTTTTCACCAGATCCTATTTGAGCTTGAAACTCAAATAATTCCTATTGTTCCCTTCTCACTCCAAGTCAACAACCCCTTTATCCTGTCAGTTTGGCTAATTTTCCTTTTTTTAATGAACTAGTTTCGCCAATAAATAAGAAACCATCAGACTATTTCACCCAATCTGATTGGGACTTTGCTTTAATATTGTTTCTTTTTAGGCAAAATCCTATTTTGGATTTAAAGCTCAAATCATTCCCATCTCTTCTACTCACTCAAAAATGACAAGGAAATCAACAACACTTTCCTCATATATTAAAAACGTTTCGGCAGAAAAACCCGATTTCCTGCATGAATGGAGGAAGACAAAAACTCACTGAACAGTGACTCGTGTGAGGATCGAACTCACGACCTTCAGATTATGAGACTGACACGCTTCCTACTGCGCTAACGAGGCAACCACCAGATGTTTGTAGACAAGCTCAAAGCGGCAAAATGAAAAAATATATATACATTTTCTTTATTCCCACTTTTTCTTAGTCCATGACTCATTATACTTAATAACTGCTCCCATATGGTCTAGCGGTTAGGATTCCTGGTTTTCACCCATGTTGCCTGGGTTCGACTCCCGGTATGGGAAAAAACATTTTACTAGTCTTGCACTTTCAAAGGTTGAGCGTTATAGGATAAAAGTGCTCTTTGTGGCCATAAATTCTAACTTATCTTTGTTTACCCATTCCTCCTCTTTTCACCAGATCCTATTTGAGCTTGAAAACTCAAATAATTCCTATTGTTCCCTTCTCACTCCAAGTCAACAACCCCTTTATCCTGTCAGTTTGGCTAATTTTCCTTTTTTTAATGAACTAGTTTCGCCAATAAATAAGAAACCATCAGACTATTTCACCCAATCTGATTGGGACTTTGCTTTAATATTGTTTCTTTTTAGGCAAAATCCTATTTTGGATTTAAAGCTCAAATCATTCCCATCTCTTCTACTCACTCAAAAATGACAAGGAAATCAACAACACTTTCCTCATATATTAAAAACGTTTCGGCAGAAAAACCCGATTTCCTGCATGAATGGAGGAAGACAAAAACTCACTGAACAGTGCCTCGTGTGAGGATCGAACTCACGACCTTCAGATTATGAGACTGACACGTTTCCTACTGGGCTAACGAGGCAACCACCAGATGTTTGTAGACAAGCTCAAAGCGGCAAAATGAAAAAATATATATAAATTTTCTTTATTCCCACTTTTTCTTAGTCCATGACTCATTTTACTTAATAACTGCTTCCATATGGTCTAGCGGTTAGGATTCCTGATTTTCACCCAGGTGGCCTGGGTTCGACTCCCGGTATGGGAAATAACCTTTTACTAGTCTTGCATTTTCAAAGGTTGAGCGTTATAGGATAAAAGTGCTCTTTGTGGCCATAAATTCTAACTTATCTTTGTTTACCCATTCCTCCTCTTTTCACCAGATCCTATTTGAGCTTGAAAACTCAAATAATTCCTATTGTTCCCTTCTCACTCCAAGTCAACAACCCCTTTATCCTGTCAGTTTGGCTAATTTTCCTTTTTTTAATGAACTAGTTTCGCCAATAAATAAGAAACCATCAGACTATTTCACCCAATCTGATTGGGACTTTGCTTTAATATTGTTTCTTTTTAGGCAAGATCCTATTTTGGATTTAAAGCTCAAATCATTCCCATCTCTTCTACTCACTCAAAAATGACAAGGAAATCAACAACACTTTCCTCATATATTAAAAACGTTTCGGCAGAAAAACCCGATTTCCTGCATGAATGGAGGAAGACAAAAACTCACTGAACAGTGCCTCGTGTGAGGATCGAACTCACGACCTTCAGATTATTAGACTGACACGCTTCCTACTGCGCTAACGAGGCAACCACCAGATGTTTGTAGACAAGCTCAAAGCGGCAAAATGAAAAAATATATATAAATTTTCTTTATTTCCACTTTTTCTTAGTCCATGACTCATTTTACTTAATAACTGCTTCCATATCGTCTAGCGGTTAGGATTCCTGGTTTTCACCCAGGTGGCCTGTGTTCGACTCCCGGTATGGGAAATAACCTTTTACTAGTCTTGCATTTTCAAAGGTTGAGCGTTATAGGATAAAAGTGCTCTTTGTGGCCATAAATTCTAACTTATCTTTGTTTACCCATTCCTCCTCTTTTCACCAGATCCTATTTGAGCTTGAAAACTCAAATAATTCCTATTGTTCCCTTCTCACTCCAAGTCAACAACCCCTTTATCCTGTCAGTTTGGCTAATTTTCCTTTTTATAATGAACTAGTTTCGCCAATAAATAAGAAACCATCAGACTATTTCACCCAATCTGATTGGGACTTTGCTTTAATATTGTTTCTTTTTAGGCAAGATCCTATTTTGGATTTAAAGCTCAAATCATTCCCATCTCTTCTACTCACTCAAAAATGACAAGGAAATCAACAACACTTTCCTCATATATTAAAAAACGTTTCGGCAGAAAAACCCGATTTCCTGCATGAATGGAGGAAGACAAAAACTCACTGAACAGTGCCTCGTGTGAGGATCGAACTCACGACCTTCAGATTATTAGAC
>NC_134689.1:414127519-414170019 GCF_050947455.1 Rhinoderma darwinii
ATGAAAAAAATGATATTTTTTCCAATAAGATGTAATTTTTGATCAAAATTTCTTATTTTCACAGGGAACAACATACCCCATTTTGTTGCCCAATTTGTCCTTAGTGCGGCAATACTCCATTTGTGGTGATAAACTGCCGTTTGGGCCCATGGGAGGTCTCAGAAGGAAAGGAGCGCTTTGTGTTGGTTGGAGTCCAGATTTTGCTGGATTGGTTTTCGGGTGCCATGTTGCATTTGCAGAGCCCCAGAGGTATCAAAGCAATGGAAACCCACCAGAAGTGACCCCATTTTGGAAACTACACCCCTCAAGGAATTCATTTATGGTTTTTGTTATCATTTTGACCGCACAGTTTTTTCACAGCACCTATTTGTATTGGGCTGTGAAATGAAAAAAATTATATTTTTTCCAATAAGATGTCATTTTTGATCAAAATTTCTCATTTTCACAGGGAGCAACATACCCCATTTTGTTGCCCAATTTGTCCTTAGTACGGCAATACCCCATTTGTGGTGATAAACTGCCGTTTGGGCCCATGGGAGGGCTCAGAAGGAAAGGAGCGCTATGTGTTGGTTGGAGTCCAGATTTTGCTGGATTGGTTTTCGGGTGCCATGTCGCATTTGCAGAGCCCCAGAGGTATCAAAGCAATGGAAACCCACCAGAAGTGACCGCATTTTGGAAACTACACCCCTCAAGGAATTCATTTATGGTTTTTGTTATCATTTTGACCGCACAGTTTTTTCACAGCACCTATTTGAATTTGGCTGTGAAATGAAAAAAATGATATTTTTTCCAATAAGATGTCATTTTTGATCAAAATTTCTTATTTTCACAAGGAACAACATACCCCATTTTGTTGCCCAATTTGTCCTTAGTGCGGCAATACCCCATTTGTGGTGATAAACTGCCGTTTGGGTCCATGGGAGGGCTCAGAAGGAAAGGACCACCATTTGGCCTACTGGAGCTTTTCTGGTGCTAAGTCATGTGTGCAGAAGCCCCTGAGGTACCAGTACAGTTGAAACCCCCGAGAAGTGACCACATTTTAAAAACTACACCCCTTAAGACATTCATCTAGAGGTGTAGTGAGCATTTTGACCCCACAGGTATTGTGTAAAAGATAATGCGCAGCAGATGGTGCAGTGTGAGATTTGCAATTTTATATATATATATGCCATTTCAGTGTCCAATATATTGTGCCCAGCATGCGCCACCGGAGATATACACCCCTTAAATTGTAATGTGGGTTCTCCTGGGTACGGTAATACCCTACATGTGGCTGTTATCAGCTGCCTGGGCATACGGCAGGGCTCAGAAGGGAAAGATGAGGGGGGTAAGCTGTGCGGAGTGCATCAGGGTAAATTAAAAATCAAGGGATGTATGATACATTTTAAAACAATCTTTTATACAGAGCCCTGCTTTTTCGGGACACGTTTCACATTGGTATATTGTGTTCTTCCTTATCCCCCTCTTATAGCAGACTCTGCACCTCTTTTGACTCTTTCCCTTTCCACCGGTTTGGGGAACTTCTCCTGGAAAGTGTTGCCCTGGTACGATGCGTGTGGCCTCGCTTCCAGAAGTACTGGGTGCCCCCCCTTCCTGGTCCCTAAAGATTAGATCTTGAAATTCCAGGAAAGTTCCCCTCTGGCCTGCACATCGACGTAGCACGTACGCATTGTACAAAGCCATCTGTATGATGTGCCCGGCCAGCTTCTTATACCACACCGCATGGCGCTGTAGGGCTTCAGGACTTGATTTGACAAGTCCATCCCTCCCATGTACCTATTGTAGTCCAGGATGCAGTCTGGTTTGGGGGTGGCCTTTCCTTCATATATCCTAAATCTGTAGGTATACCCTGATGCACTCTCGCACAGCTTATACATCTTCACGCCATACCTTGCCCTCTTACCCGGCAGGTACTCGCGGAATTGAACCCTCCCTTTAAAATGTAACAGGGACTCATCAATAGAAAAACACTTCTCGGGGTTGTATGCTTGGGAAAACCGGGCACTGAAACGGTCTAATAGGGGTCTCCGTTTATACAAACAGTCAAAACTGGGGTCATCTCAAGGTGGGCACGGCTCATTATCAGTATAATGTAAGAAGCAAAGTATTGCCTCATTTATTTATTTTTTTAGGTTCCAGTTCAGTTCTGAAGTTGCTTTGAGGGGCCCATATATTAGAAACCCCTATCAAACACCCCATTTTAGAAACTAGACCCCTCAAAGTATTCACAACAGCATTTATAAAGTTTATGAACCCTTTAGGTGTTTCACAGAAATTTAGAGCAAAGTAGAGGTGAAATTTACTTTTTTTTTTTGTCAGAAAATCCTCTTTATACCATTTTTTTTATAACACAAAAGGTTTTATCAGAGAAACGCAACTTAATACGTATTGCCCAGATTCTGCAGTTTAGAGAAATATCCCACATGTGGCCCTAGTGCGGTAATGGACTGAAGCACCGGCTTCCGAAGCAAAGGCGCACCTAGTGGATTTTGAGGCCTCTTTTTTATTAGGCACCATGTCCGGTTTGAAGAGGTCTTGTGGTGCCAAAACATTGGAAACCCCCCAAAAGTGACCCCAATTTGGAAACTAGACCCCTTAAGGAATCCACTGTAGTTTTCTTGGGGTGCATGCAGCTTTTTGATCAGTTTTTATTCTATTTTTAGGTGGCGTGGTGACTAAAAAACAGCAATTCTACTATTGTTTTTTTATTCTTTTTTTTTTACTGCGTGCACCGTGCGCTATAAATGACATATTCACTTTAATCTGCGGGGCGATACGATTACGGCGATACCAGATGTTTATAGTTTTTTTTTATGTCTTATGGCGTTTGCACAATAAAATACGTTTTATAAACAATCATTCACTTTTTGTGTTACCTTATTCTAAGAGCCAGAACGTTTTTATTTTTCAATCAATAAAGCCGTGCAAGGACTTATTTTTTGCGTAACGAACTGTAGTTTCGATCAGCACCATTTTTCGGTACATGCGACTTTTTGATCTCTTTTTATTCCATTTTTTGGGAGGTGAAGTGACCAAACAATTGTGATTGTGGTACGGTTTATTAATATTTTTTTTTACGGCGTTCACCGTGCGGGATAAATAACAAAATAATTTTGTAGTTCAGGCCGTTACGCACGCGGCGATACCAATTATGTATAGTTTATTTGTTTGTTTATATATTTTTATTAATAATAAATGAGTGATAAGTGAAAAAGTGGGACTTTTACTTTTATTACTTTTAAAACTTTTATTTTCTTATTTTTACACATCTTTTTTGTAACTTTTTTTTACTTTATTACTTTGTCCCACTAGGGGACATGAGGGCAGGAGGCCCTGATCGCTATTCTAATACACTGCACTACATGCGTAGTGCAGTGTATTAGAACTGTCAGCTACTCACTGACAGCAAGCATAGTGGGTCCTGACGTTGTCAGGACCCACTAGGCTTCCGTCTATGGCATAGCCGGACGCCATTGTTTGGTGTCCGGTTGCCATAGTCACCATTGCCGGCCGCTATCGTGTAGCAGGCCGGCGATGGCGGATTAACCCCTAAGAAGCCGCGATCGCTATTGAACGCGGCTTCTGAGGGGTTAATCGGCGGGGGAGCTCCGCGATCGGTCCCGGCACATTGAGCAGTGATAGTCTGCTGTCGAAAACAGCAGCTATCACAGCTCAGGAACGCGCCCCGCGCGAACGGCGCCGTGTTTACTCAATGACCTACTAATAGGTCACTGAGCGCGAACGCTACAGTTAGCATGACCTAATAGTAGGTCATGGAGCGTTAAGGGGTTAAAAACGTTTCGGCAGAAAAACCAGATTTCCTGCATGAATGGAGGAAGACAAAAACTCACTGAACAGTGCCTCGTGTGAGGATCGAACTCACGACCTTCAGATTATTAGACTGACACGCTTCCTACTGCGCTAACGAGGCAACCACCAGATGTTTGTAGACAAGCTCAAAGCGGCAAAATGAAAAAATATATATAAATTTTCTTTATTCCCACTTTTTCTTAGTCCATGACTCATTACACTAAATAACTGCTCCCATATGGTCTAGCGGTTAGGATTCCTGGTTTTCACCCAGGTGGCCTGTGTTCGACTCCCGGTATGGGAAATAACCTTTTACTAGTCTTGCATTTTCAAAGGTTGAGCGTTATAGGATAAAAGTGCTCTTTGTGGCCATAAATTCTAACTTATCTTTGTTTACCCATTCCTCCTCTTTTCACCAGATCCTATTTGAGCTTGAAAACTCAAATAATTCCTATTGTTCCCTTCTCACTCCAAGTCAACAACCCCTTTATCCTGTCAGTTTGGCTAATTTCCCTTTTTTTAATGAACTAGTTTCGCCAATAAATAAGAAACCATCAGACTATTTCACCCAATCTGATTGGGACTTTGCTTTAATATTGTTTCTTTTTAGGCAAGATCCTATTTTGGATTTAAAGCTCAAATCATTCCCATCTCTTCTACTCACTCAAAAATGACAAGGAAATCAACAACACTTTCCTCATATATTAAAAACGTTTCGGCAGAAAAACCCGATTTCCTGCATGAATGGAGGAAGACAAAAACTCACTGAACAGTGCCTCGTGTGAGGATCGAACTCACGACCTTCAGATTATTAGACTGACACGCTTCCTACTGCGCTAATGAGGCAACCACCAGATGTTTGTAGACAAGCTCAAAGCGGCAAAATGAAAAAATATATATACATTTTCTTTATTCCCACTTTTTCTTAGTCCATGACTCATTATACTTAACAACTGCTCCCATATGGTCTAGCGGTTAAGATTCCTGGTTTTCACCCAGATGGCCCGGGTTCGACTGCCGGTATGGGAAAAAACCTTTTACTAGTCTTGCACTTTCAAAGGTTGAGCGTTATAGGATAAAAGTGCTCTTTGTGGCCATAAATTCTATTTTATCTTTGTTTACCCATTCCTCCTCTTTTCACCAGATCCTATTTGAGCTTGAAAACTCAAATAATTCCTATTGTTCCCTTCTCACTCCAAGTCAACAACCCCTTTATCCTGTCAGTTTGGCTAATTTTCCTTTTTTTAATGAACTAGTTTCGCCAATAAATAAGAAACCATCAGACTATTTCACCCAATCTGATTGGGACTTTGCTTTAATATTGTTTCTTTTTAGGCAAGATCCTATTTTGGATTTAAAGCTCAAATCATTCCCATCTCTTCTACTCACTCAAAAATGACAAGGAAATCAACAACACTTTCCTCATATATTAAAAATGTTTCGGCAGAAAAACCCGATTTCCTGCATGAATGGAGGAAGACAAAAACTCACTGAACAGTGCCTCGTGTGTGGATCGAACTCACGACCTTCAGATTATTAGACTGACACACTTCCTACTGCGCTAATGAGGCAACCACCAGATGTTTGTAGACAAGCTCAAAGCGGCAAAATGAAAAAATATATATACATTTTCTTTATTCCCACTTTTTCTTAGTCCATGACTCATTATACTTAACAACTGCTCCCATATGGTCTAGCGGTTAAGATTCCTGGTTTTCACCCAGATGGCCCGGGTTCGACTGCCGGTATGGGAAAAAAGCTTTTACTAGTCTTGCACTTTCAAAGGTTGAGCGTTATAGGATAAAAGTGCTCTTTGTGGCCATAAATTCTATTTTATCTTTGTTTACCCATTCCTCCTCTTTTCACCAGATCCTATTTGAGCTTGAAAACTCAAATAATTCCTATTGTTCCCTTCTCACTCCAAGTCAACAACCCCTTTATCCTGTCAGTTTGGCTAATTTTCCTTTTTTTAATGAACTAGTTTCGCCAATAAATAAGAAACCATCAGACTATTTCACCCAATCTGATTGGGACTTTGCTTTAATATTGTTTCTTTTTAGGCAAGATCCTATTTTGGATTTAAAGCTCAAATCATTCCCATCTCTTCTACTCACTCAAAAATGACAAGGAAATCAACAACACTTTCCTCATATATTAAAAATGTTTCGGCAGAAAAACCCGATTTCCTGCATGAATGGAGGAAGACAAAAACTCACTGAACAGTGCCTCGTGTGTGGATCGAACTCACGACCTTCAGATTATTAGACTGACACACTTCCTACTGCGCTAATGAGGCAACCACCAGATGTTTGTAGACAAGCTCAAAGCGGCAAAATGAAAAAATATATATACATTTTCTTTATTCCCACTTTTTCTTAGTCCATGACTCATTATACTTAACAACTGCTCCCATATGGTCTAGCGGTTAAGATTCCTGGTTTTCACCCAGATGGCCCGGGTTCGACTCCCGGTATGGGAAAAAACCTTTTACTAGTCTTGCACTTTCAAAGGTTGAGCGTTATAGGATAAAAGTGCTCTTTGTGGCCATAAATTCTATTTTATCTTTGTTTACCCATTCCTCCTCTTTTCACCAGATCCTATTTGAGCTTGAAAACTCAAATAATTCCTATTGTTCCCTTCTCACTCCAAGTCAACAACCCCTTTATCCTGTCAGTTTGGCTAATTTTCCTTTTTTTAATGAACTAGTTTCGCCAATAAATAAGAAACCATCAGACTATTTCACCCAATCTGATTGGGACTTTGCTTTAATATTGTTTCTTTTTAGGCAAGATCCTATTTTGGATTTAAAGCTCAAATCATTCCCATCTCTTCTACTCACTCAAAAATGACAAGGAAATCAACAACACTTTCCTCATATATTAAAAATGTTTCGGCAGAAAAACCCGATTTCCTGCATGAATGGAGGAAGACAAAAACTCACTGAACAGTGCCTTGTGTGTGGATCGAACTCACGACCTTCAGATTATTAGACTGACACACTTCCTACTGCGCTAACGAGGCAACCACCAGATGTTTGTAGACAAGCTCAAACGGCAAAATGAAAAAAATATATATATATTTTCTTTATTCCCACTTTCTCTTAGTCCATGACTCATTTTACTTAATAACTGCTCCCATATGGTCTAGCGGTTAAGATTCCTGGTTTTCACCCAGATGGCCTGGGTTCGACTCCCGGTATGGGAAAAAACCTTTTACTAGTCTTGCACTTTCAAAGGTTGAGCGTTATAGGATAAAAGTGCTCTTTGTGGCCATAAATTCTAACTTATCTTTGTTTACCCATTCCTCCTCTTTTCACCAGATCCTATTTGAGCTTGAAAACTCAAATAATTCCTATTGTTCCCTTCTCACTCCAAGTCAACAACCCCTTTATCCTGTCAGTTTGGCTAATTTCCCTTTTTTTAATGAACTAGTTTCGCCAATAAATAAGAAACCATCAGACTATTTCACCCAATCTGATTGGGACTTTGCTTTAATATTGTTTCTTTTTAGGCAAGATCCTATTTTGGATTTAAAGCTCAAATCATTCCCATCTCTTCTACTCACTCAAAAATGACAAGGAAATCAACAACACTTTCCTCATATATTAAAAACGTTTCGGCAGAAAAACCCGATTTCCTGCATGAATGGAGGAAGACAAAAACTCACTGAACAGTGCCTCGTGTGAGGATCGAACTCACGACCTTCAGATTATTAGACTGACACGCTTCCTACTGCGCTAATGAGGCAACCACCAGATGTTTGTAGACAAGCTCAAAGCGGCAAAATGAAAAAATATATATACATTTTCTTTATTCCCACTTTTTCTTAGTCCATGACTCATTATACTTAACCCCTTCCCGCTCCTTGACGTACTATTACGTCATGGCAGCTGTATCGTTCGCGCTCCATGCCGTAATAGTACGTCTCGGGAGTGACGGCCGTTTCGGCCGTCCTCCCGACACATACAGGAGCTGTGACGCTGCTGTCTTGTTCAGCAGCTATCACAGCTCCTACAGCGGGGACCGATCGCTGTGTCCCCGCTGATTAACCCCTTAAAAGCCGCGTTCTATAGAGATCGCGGCTTTTTAGGGGTTAAGCTGCCATCGCCGGCCTGCTACGCGATAGCGGCCGGCGATGGTGACTATGGCAACCGGACACCAAACAATGGCGTCCGGCGATGCCATAGACGGAAGCCTAGTGGGTCCTGACAACGTCAGGACCCACTATGCTTGCTGTCAGTGAGTAGCTGACAGTTCTAATACACTGCACTACGCATGTAGTGCAGTGTATTAGAATAGCGATCAGGGCCTCCTGCCCTCATGTCCCCTAGTGGGACAAAGTAATAAAGTAAAAAAAAAGTTAAAAAAAGATGTGTAAAAATAAAAGTTTTAAAAGTAATAAAAGTAAAAGTCCCACTTTTTCCCTTATCAGGCCTTTATTATTAATAAAAATATATAAACAAACAAATAAACTATACATAATTGGTATCGCCGCGTCCGTAACGGCCTGAACTACAAAATTATTTTGTTATTTATCCCGCACGGTGAACGCCGTAAAAAAAAATATTAATAAACCGTACCACAATCACAATTGTTTGGTCACTTCACCTCCCAAAAAATGGAATAAAAAGAGATCAAAAAGTCGCATGTACCTAAAAATGGTACTGATGGAAAATACAGTTCGTTACGCAAAAAATAAGTCCTCGCACGGCTTTATTGATTGAAAAATAAAAACGTTATGGCTCTTAGAATAAGGTAACACAAAAAGTGAATGATTGTTTACAAAACGTATTTTATTGTGCAAACGCCATAAGACATAAAAAAAAACTATAAACATCTGGTATCGCCGTGATCGTATCGCCCCGCAGAATAAAGTAAATATGTCATTTATAGCGCACGGTGAACGCTGTAAAAAAAAAAGTATACAAAAACAATAGTAGAATTGCTGTTTATTAGTCACCACGCCACCTAAAAATGGAATAAAAACTGATCAAAAAGCCGCATGCACCCCATGAAAACTACAATGGATTCCTCAAGGGGTCTAGTTTCCAAATTGGGGTCACTTTTGGGGGGTTTCCAATGTTTTGGCACCACAAGACCTCTTCAAACCGGACATGGTGCCTAATAAAAAAGAGGGCTCAAAATCCGCTAGGTGCTCCTTTGCTTCGGAGGCCGGCGCTTCAGTCCATTACCGCCCGAGGGCAACATGTGGGATATTTCTCTAAACTGCAGAATCTGGGCAATAAGTATTGAGTTGCGTTTCTCTGATAAATCCTTTTGTGTTATAAAAAAAATGGTATAAAAAGAGTAAATTTCACCTCTACTTTGCTCTAAATTTCTGTGAAACACCTAAAGGGTTCATAAACTTTCTAAATGCTGTTGTGAATACTTTGAGGGGTCTAGTTTCTAAAATGGGGTGTTTGATAGGGGTTTCTAATATATGGGCCCCTCAAAGCAACTTCAGAAATGAACTGGAACCTAAAAAAATAAATAAATGAGGCAATACTTCGCTTCTTACATTATACTGATAATGAGCCGTGCCCACTCCGAGATGACCCCAGTTTTGACCGTTTGTATAAACGGAGACCCCTATTAGACCGTTCCAGTGCCCGGTTTTCCCAAGCATACACCCCCGAGAAGTGTTTTTCTATTGATGAGTCCCTGGTACATTTTAAAGGGAGGGTTCAATTCCGCCAGTACCTGCCAGGTAAGAGGGCAAGGTATGGCGTGAAGATGTATAAGCTGTGCGAGAGTGCATCAGGGTATACCTACAGGTTTAGGATATATGAAGGAAAGGCCACCCCCAAACCAGACTGCATCCTGGACTACAATAGGTACATGGGAGGGATGGACTTGTCAAATCAAGTCCTGAAGCCCTACAGCGCCATGCGGTGTAGTATAAGAAGCTGGCCGGGCACATCATACAGATGGCTTTGTACAATGCGTATGTGCTACGTCGATGTGCAGGCCAGAGGGGAACTTTCCTGGAATTTCAAGATCTAATCTTTAGGGACCAGGAAGGGGGGGCGCATCGTACCAGGGCAACACTTTCCAGGAGAAGGTCCCCAAACCGGTGGAAAGGGAAAGAGTCAAAAGAGGTGCAGAGTCTGCTATAAGAGGGGGATAAGGAAGAACACAATATACCAATGTGACACGTGTCCCGAAAAACCAGGGCTCTGTATAAAAGATTGTTTTAAAATGTATCATACATCCCTTGATTTTCAATTTACCCTGATGCACTCCGCACAGCTTACCCCCCTCATCTTTCCCTTCTGAGCCCTGCCGTATGCCCAGGCAGCTGATAACAGCCACATGTAGGGTATTGTCGTACCCAGGAGAACCCACATTACAATTTAAGGGGTGTATATCTCCGGTGGCGCATGCTGGGCACACTATATTGGACACTGAAATGGCATATACATATATAAAATTGCAAATCTCACACTGCACCATCTGCTGCGCATTATCTTTTACACAGTACCTGTGGGGTCAAAATGCTCACTACACCTCTAGATGAATGTCTTAAGGGGTGTAGTTTTTAAAATGGGGTCACTTCTCGTGGGTTTCAACTGTACTGGTACCTCAGGGGCTTCTGCACACATGACTTAGCACCAGAAAAGCTCCAGTAGGCCAAATGGTGGTCCTTTCCTTCTGAGCCCTCCCATGGGCCCAAAGGGCAGTTTATCACCACAAATGGGGTATTGCCGCACTAAGGACAAATTGGGCAACAAAATGGGGTATGTTGTTCCTTGTGAAAATAAGAAATTTTGATCAAAAATGACATCTTATTGGAAAAAATATCATTTTTTTCATTTCACAGCCCAATTCAAATAGGTGCTGTGAAAAAACTGTGCGGTCAAAATGATAACAAAAACCATAAATGAATTCCTTGAGGGGTGTAGTTTCCAAAATGGGGTCACTTCTGGTGGGTTTCCATTGCTTTGATACCTCTGGGGCTCTGCAAATGCAACATGGCACCCGAAAACCAATCCAGCAAAATCTGGACTCCAACAAACACATAGCGCTCCTTTCCGTCTGAGCCCTCCCATGGGCCCAAACGGCAGTTTATCACCACAAATGGGGTATTGCCGCACTAAGGACAAATTGGGCAACAAAATGGGGTATGTTGTTCCCTGTGAAAATAAGAAATTTTGATCAAAAATGACATTTTATTGGAAAAAATATCATTTTTTTCATTTCACAGCCCAATTCAAATAGGTGCTGTGAAAAAACTGTGCGGTCAAAATGATAACAAAAACCATAAATGAATTCCTTGAGGGGTGTAATTTCCAAAATGGGGTCACTTCTGGTGGGTTTCCATTGTTTTGATACCTCAACGCCTCTTCAAACCTGGCATGCTGCCTAAAATATATTCTAATAAAAAAGAGGCCTCAAAATGCACTAGGTGCTTCTTTGCTTCTAGGGCTTGTGTTTTAGTCCACGAGCGCAGTAGGGCCACATGTGGGACATTTCTAAAAACTGCAGAATCTGGACAATACATATTTAGTAGTGTTTCTCTGGTAAAACCTTCTCTGTTACTAAAAAAAAATTGAATAAAATTGAAATTCAGCAGAAAAAATGAAATTTGCAAATTTAATTTCCACTTTGCTTTAATTCCTGTGAAATGCCTGAAGGGTTAAAAAACTTTCTATATGCTGTTTTGAATACTTTGAGGGGTCTAGTTTTTAAAATGGGGTGTTTTATGGGGGTTTCTAATACATAGGCCCCTCAAATCCACTTCAGAACTGAACTGGCACCTTCAAAAAAAGGCTTTTGAAATTTTCTTAAGAATATGAGAAATTGCTGTTTATGTTCTAAGCCTTGTAACGTCTAAGAAAAATAAAAGAATGTTCAAAAAACGATGCCAATCTAAAGTAGACATATGGGAAATGTGAACTAGTAACTATTTTGGGTGGTATAACCGTCTGTTTTTCAAGCACATGCATTTAAATTCTGAAAAATGCTATTTTTTGTAAATTTTCTCTAAATTTTGCAATTTTTCACAAATAAAGACTGAATATATCGACCAAATTTTACCACGAACATGAAGCCCAAAGTGTCACGAGAAAACAATCTCAGAATCGCTTGGATAGGTTTAAGCATTCCGACGTTATTACCACATAAAGTGAAATATGTCAGATTTGAAAAATGGGCTCTGAGCCTTAAGGCCCAAACTAGGCTGCGTCCTTAAGGGGTTAATAACTGCTCCCATATGGTCTAGCGGTTAAGATTCCTGGTTTTCACCCAGATGGCCCGGGTTCGACTCCCGGTATGGGAAAAAACCTTTTACTAGTCTTGCACTTTCAAAGGTTGAGCGTTATAGGATAAAAGTGCTCTTTGTGGCCATAAATTCTATTTTATCTTTGTTTACCCATTCCTCCTCTTTTCACCAGATCCTATTTGAGCTTGAAAACTCAAATAATTCCTATTGTTCCCTTCTCACTCCAAGTCAACAACCCCTTTATCCTGTCAGTTTGGCTAATTTTCCTTTTTTTAATGAACTAGTTTCGCCAATAAATAAGAAACCATCAGACTATTTCACCCAATCTGATTGGGAATTTACTTTAATATTGTTTCTTTTTAGGCAAGATCCTATTTTGGATTTAAAGCTCAAATCATTCCCATCTCTTCTACTCACTCAAAAATGACAAGGAAATCAACAACACTTTCCTCATATATTAAAAATGTTTCGGCAGAAAAACCCAATTTCCTGCATGAATGGAGGAAGACAAAAACTCACTGAACAGTGCCTTGTGTGTGGATCGAACTCACGACCTTCAGATTATTAGACTGACACGCTTCCTACTGCGCTAACGAGGCAACCACCAGATGTTTGTAGACAAGCTCAAAGCGGCAAAATGAAAAAAATATATATATATTTTCTTTATTCCCACTTTTTCTTAGTCCATGACTCATTTTACTTAATAACTGCTCCCATATGGTCTAGCGGTTAGGATTCCTGGTTTTCACCCAGGTGGCCCGGTTTCAACTCCCGGTATGGGAAAAAACCTTTTACTAGTCTTGCACTTTCAAAGGTTGAGCGTTATAGGATAAATGTGCTCTTTGTGGCCATAAATTCTAAATTATCTTTGTTTACCCATTCCTCCTCTTTTCACCAGATCCTATTTGAGCTTGAAAACTCAAATAATTCCTATTGTTCCCTTCTCACTCCAAGTCAACAACCCCTTTATCCTGTCAGTTTGGCTAATTTTCCTTTTTTTAATGAACTAGTTTCGCCAATAAATAAGAAACCATCAGACTATTTCACCCAATCTGATTGGGACTTTGCTTTAATATTGTTTCTTTTTAGGCAAGATCCTATTTTGGATTTAAAGCTCAAATCATTCCCATCTCTTCTACTCACTCAAAAATGACAAGGAAATCAACAACACTTTCCTCATATATTAAAAATGTTTCGGCAGAAAAACCCGATTTCCTGCATGAATGGAGGAAGACAAAAACTCACTGAACAGTGCCTCGTGTGAGGATCGAACTCACGACCTTCAGATTATTAGACTGACACGCTTCCTACTGCACTAACGAGGCAACCACCAGATGTTTGTAAACAATCTCAAAGCGGCAAAATGAAAAAATATATATACATTTTCTTTATTCCCACTTTTTCTTAGTCCATGACTCATTACACTAAATAACTGCTTCCATATGGTCTAGCGGTTAGGATTCCTGGTTTTCACCCAGGTGGCCTGGGTTCGACTCCCGGTATGGGAAAAAACCTTTTACTAGTCTTGCACTTTCAAAGGTTGAGCGTTATAGGATAAAAGTGCTCTTTGTGGCCATAAATTCTATTTTATCTTTGTTTACCCATTCCTCCTCTTTTCACCAGATCCTATTTGAGCTTGAAAACTCAAATAATTCCTATTGTTCCCTTCTCACTCCAAGTCAACAACCCCTTTATCCTGTCAGTTTGGCTAATTTTCCTTTTTTTAATGAACTAGTTTCGCCAATAAATAAGAAACCATCAGACTATTTCACCCAATCTGATTGGGAATTTGCTTTAATATTGTTTCTTTTTAGGCAAGATCCTATTTTGGATTTAAAGCTCAAATCATTCCCATCTCTTCTACTCACTCAAAAATGACAAGGAAATCAACAACACTTTCCTCATATATTAAAAATGTTTCGGCAGAAAAACCCGATTTCCTGCATGAATGGAGGAAGACAAAAACTCACTGAACAGTGCCTTGTGTGTGGATCGAACTCACGACCTTCAGATTATTAGACTGACACGCTTCCTACTGCGCTAACGAGGCAACCACCAGATGTTTGTAGACAAGCTCAAAGCGGCAAAATGAAAAAAATATATATATATTTTCTTTATTCCCACTTTTTCTTAGTCCATGACTCATTTTACTTAATAACTGCTCCCATATGGTCTAGCGGTTAGGATTCCTGGTTTTCACCCAGGTGGCCCGGTTTCAACTCCCGGTATGGGAAAAAACTTTTTACTAGTCTTGCACTTTCAAAGGTTGAGCGTTATAGGATAAATGTGCTCTTTGTGGCCATAAATTCTAAATTATCTTTGTTTACCCATTCCTCCTCTTTTCACCAGATCCTATTTGAGCTTGAAAACTCAAATAATTCCTATTGTTCCCTTCTCACTCCAAGTCAACAACCCCTTTATCCTGTCAGTTTGGCTAATTTTCCTTTTTTTAATGAACTAGTTTCGCCAATAAATAAGAAACCATCAGACTATTTCACCCAATCTGATTGGGACTTTGCTTTAATATTGTTTCTTTTTAGGCAAGATCCTATTTTGGATTTAAAGCTCAAATCATTCCCATCTCTTCTACTCACTCAAAAATGACAAGGAAATCAACAACACTTTCCTCATATATTAAAAATGTTTCGGCAGAAAAACCCGATTTCCTGCATGAATGGAGGAAGACAAAAACTCACTGAACAGTGCCTCGTGTGAGGATCGAACTCACGACCTTCAGATTATTAGACTGACACGCTTCCTACTGCACTAACGAGGCAACCACCAGATGTTTGTAAACAATCTCAAAGCGGCAAAATGAAAAAATATATATACATTTTCTTTATTCCCACTTTTTCTTAGTCCATGACTCATTACACTAAATAACTGCTCCCATATGGTCTAGCGGTTAGGATTCCTGGTTTTCACCCATGTTGCCCGGGTTCAACTCCCGGTATGTGAAAGAACCTTTTACTAGTCTTGCACTTTCAAAGGTTGAGCGTTATAGGATAAAAGTGCTCTTTGTGGCCATAAATTCTAACTTATCTTTGTTTACCCATTCCTCCTCTTTTCACCAGATCCTATTTGAGCTTGAAAACTCAAATAATTCCTATTGTTCCCTTCTCACTCCAAGTCAACAACCCCTTTATCCTGTCAGTTTGGCTAATTTTCCTTTTTTTAATGAACTAGTTCCGCCAATAAATAAGAAACCATCAGACTATTTCACCCAATCTGATTGGGACTTTGCTTTAATATTGTTTCTTTTTAGGCAAGATCCTATTTTGGATTTAAAGCTCAAATCATTCCCATCTCTTCTACTCACTCAAAAATGACAAGGAAATCAACAACACTTTCCTCATATATTAAAAACGTTTCGGCAGAAAAACCCGATTTCCTGCATGAATGGAGGAAGACAAAAACTCACTGAACGGTGCCTCGTCTGAGGATCGAACTCACGACCTTCAGATTATTAGACTGACACGCTTCCTACTGCACTAACGAGGCAACCACCAGATGTTTGTAAACAATCTCAAAGCGGCAAAATGAAAAAATATATATACATTTTCTTTATTCCCACTTTTTCTTAGTCCATGACTCATTTTACTTAATAACTGCTCCCATATGGTCTAGCGGTTAGGATTCCTGGTTTTCACCCATGTTGCCCGGGTTCGACTCCCGGTATGTGAAAGAACCTTTTACTAGTCTTGCACTTTCAAAGGTTGAGCGTTATAGGATAAAAGTGCTCTTTGTGGCCATAAATTCTAACTTATCTTTGTTTACCCATTCCTCCTCTTTTCACCAGATCCTATTTGAGCTTGAAAACTCAAATAATTCCTATTGTTCCTTTCTCACTCCAAGTCAACAACCCCTTTATCCTGTCAGTTTGGCTAATTTTCCTTTTTTTAATGAACTAGTTCCGCCAATAAATAAGAAACCATCAGTCTATTTCACCCAATCTGATTGGGACTTTGCTTTAATATTGTTTCTTTTTAGGCAAGATCCTATTTTGGATTTAAAGCTCAAATCATTCCCATCTCTTCTACTCACTCAAAAATGACAAGGAAATCAACAACACTTTCCTCATATATTAAAAATGTTTCGGCAGAAAAACCCGATTTCCTGCATGAATGGAGGAAGACAAAAACTCACTGAACAGTGCCTTGTGTGTGGATCGAACTCACGACCTTCAGATTATTAGACTGACACGCTTCCTACTGCGCTAACGAGGCAACCACCAGATGTTTGTAGACAAGCTCAAAGCGGCAAAATGAAAAAAATATATATATATTTTCTTTATTCCCACTTTTTCTTAGTCCATGACTCATTTTACTTAATAACTGCTCCCATATGGTCTAGCGGTTAGGATTCCTGGTTTTCACCCATGTTGCCCGGGTTCGACTCCCGGTATGTGAAAGAACCTTTTACTAGTCTTGCACTTTCAAAGGTTGAGCGTTATAGGATAAAAGTGCTCTTTGTGGCCATAAATTCTAACTTATCTTTGTTTACCCATTCCTCCTCTTTTCACCAGATCCTATTTGAGCTTGAAAACTCAAATAATTCCTATTGTTCCCTTCTCACTCCAAGTCAACAACCCCTTTATCCTGTCAGTTTGGCTAATTTTCCTTTTTTTAATGAACTAGTTCCGCCAATAAATAAGAAACCATCAGACTATTTCACCCAATCTGATTGGGACTTTGCTTTAATATTGTTTCTTTTTAGGCAAGATCCTATTTTGGATTTAAAGCTCAAATCATTCCCATCTCTTCTACTCACTCAAAAATGACAAGGAAATCAACATCACTTTCCTCATATATTAAAAACGTTTCGGCAGAAAAACCCGATTTCCTGCATGAATGGAGGAAGACAAAAACTCACTGAACAGTGCCTCGTGTGAGGATCGAACTCACGACCTTCAGATTATGATACTGACACGCTTCCTACTGCGCTAACTAGGCAACCACCAGATGTTGGTAGACAAGCTCAAAGCGGCAAAATGAAAAAATATATATACATTTTCTTTATTCCCACTTTTTCTTAGTCCATGACTCATTACACTAAATAACTGCTCCCATATGGTCTAGCGGTTAGGATTCCTGGTTTTCACCCATGTTGCCTGGGTTCGACTCCCGGTATGTGAAAGAACCTTTTACTAGTCTTGCACTTTCAAAGGTTGAGCGTTATAGGATAAATGTGCTCTTTGTGGCCATAAATTCTAACTTATCTTTGTTTACCCATTCCTCCTCTTTTCACCAGATCCTATTTGAGCTTGAAAACTCAAATAATTCCTATTGTTCCCTTCTCACTCCAAGTCAACAACCCCTTTATCCTGTCAGTTTGGCTAATTTTCCTTTTTTTAATGAACTAGTTTCGCCAATAAATAAGAAACCATCAGACTATTTCACCCAATCTGATTGGGACTTTGCTTTAATATTGTTTCTTTTTAGGCAAGATCCTATTTTGGATTTAAAGCTCAAATCATTCCCATCTCTTCTACTCACTCAAAAATGACAAGGAAATCAACAACACTTTCCTCATATATTAAAAACGTTTCGGCAGAAAAACCCGATTTCCTGCATGAATGGAGGAAGACAAAAACTCACTGAACAGTGCCTCGTGTGAGGATCGAACTCACGACCTTCAGATTATGATACTGACACGCTTCCTACTGCGCTAACTAGGCAACCACCAAATGTTTGTAAACAAGCTCAAAGCGGCAAAATGAAAAAATATATATACATTTTCTTTATTCCCACTTTTTCTTAGTCCATGACTCATTACACTAAATAACTGCTCCCATATGGTCTAGCGGTTAGGATTCCTGGTTTTCACCCATGTTGCCTGGGTTCGACTCCCGGTATGTGAAAGAACCTTTTACTAGTCTTGCACTTTCAAAGGTTGAGCGTTATAGGATAAAAGTGCTCTTTGTGCCCATAAATTCTAACTTATCTTTGTTTACCCATTCCTCCTCTTTTCACCAGATCCTATTTGAGCTTGAAAACTCAAATAATTCCTATTGTTCCCTTCTCACTCCAAGTCAACAACCCCTTTATCCTGTCAGTTTGGCTAATTTTCCTTTTTTTAATGAACTAGTTTCGCCAATAAATAAGAAACCATCAGACTATTTCACCCAATCTGATTGGGACTTTGCTTTAATATTGTTTCTTTTTAGGCAAGATCCTATTTTGGATTTAAAGCTCAAATCATTCCCATCTCTTCTACTCACTCAAAAATGACAAGGAAATCAACAACACTTTCCTTATATATTAAAAACGTTTCGGCAGAAAAACCCGATTTCCTGCATGAATGGAGGAAGACAAAAACTCACAGAACAGTGCCTCGTGTGAGGATCGAACTCACGACCTTCAGATTATGATACTGACACGCTTCCTACTGCGCTAACTAGGCAACCACCAGATGTTTGTAGACAAGCTCAAAGCAGCAAAATGAAAAAATATATATACATTTTCTTTATTCCCACTTTTTCTTAGTCCATGACTCATTACACTAAATAACTGCTCCCATATGGTCTAGCGGTTAGGATTCCTGGTTTTCACCCATTTTTCCCGGGTTCGACTCCCGGTATGTGAAAGAACCTTTTACTAGTCTTGCACTTTCAAAGGTTGAGCGTTATAGGATAAAAGTGCTCTTTGTGCCCATAAATTCTAACTTATCTTTGTTTACCCATTCCTCCTCTTTTCACCAGATCCTATTTGAGCTTGAAAACTCAAATAATTCCTATTGTTCCCTTCTCACTCCAAGTCAACAACCCCTTTATCCTGTCAGTTTGGCTAATTTTCCTTTTTTTAATGAACTAGTTTCGCCAATAAATAAGAAACCATCAGACTATTTCACCCAATCTGATTGGGACTTTGCTTTAATATTGTTTCTTTTTAGGCAAGATCCTATTTTGGATTTAAAGCTCAAATCATTCCCATCTCTTCTACTCACTCAAAAATGACAAGGAAATCAACAACACTTTCCTCATATATTAAAAATGTTTCGGCAGAAAAACCCGATTTCCTGCATGAATGGAGGAAGACAAAAACTCACTGAACAGTGCCTCGTGTGAGGATCGAACTCACGACCTTCAGATTATTAGAATGACACGCTTCCTACTGCACTAACGAGGCAACCACCAGATGTTTGTAAACAATCTCAAAGCGGCAAAATGAAAAAATATATATACATTTTCTTTATTCCCACTTTTTCTTAGTCCATGACTCATTACACTAAATAACTGCTTCCATATGGTCTAGCGGTTAGGATTCCTGGTTTTCACCCAGGTGGCCCGGGTTCGACTCCCGGTATGGAAAAAAACCTTTTACTAGTCTTGCACTTTCAAAGGTTGAGCGTTATAGGATAAAAGTGCTCTTTGTGGCCATAAATTCTAACTTATCTTTGTTTACCCATTCCTCCTCTTTTCACCAGATCCTATTTGAGCTTGAAAACTCAAATAATTCCTATTGTTCCCTTCTCACTCCAAGTCAACAACCCCTTTATCCTGTCAGTTTGGCTAATTTTCCTTTTTTTAATGAACTAGTTCCGCCAATAAATAAGAAACCATCAGACTATTTCACCCAATCTGATTGGGACTTTGCTTTAATATTGTTTCTTTTTAGGCAAGATCCTATTTTGGATTTAAAGCTCAAATCATTCCCATCTCTTCTACTCACTCAAAAATGACAAGGAAATCAACAACACTTTCCTCATATATTAAAAACGTTTCGGCAGAAAAACCCGATTTCCTGCATGAATGGAGGAAGACAAAAACTCACTGAACGGTGCCTCGTCTGAGGATCGAACTCACGACCTTCAGATTATTAGACTGACACGCTTCCTACTGCACTAACGAGGCAACCACCAGATGTTTGTAAACAATCTCAAAGCGGCAAAATGAAAAAATATATATAAATTTTCTTTATTCCCACTTTTTCTTAGTCCATGACTCATTACACTAAATAACTGCTCCCATATGGTCTAGCGGTTAGGATTCCTGGTTTTCACCCATGTTGCCCGGGTTCGACTCCCGGTATGTGAAAGAACCTTTTACTAGTCTTGCACTTTCAAAGGTTGAGCGTTATAGGATAAAAGTGCTCTTTGTGGCCATAAATTCTAACTTATCTTTGTTTACCCATTCCTCCTCTTTTCACCAGATCCTATTTGAGCTTGAAAACTCAAATAATTCCTATTGTTCCCTTCTCACTCCAAGTCAACAACCCCTTTATCCTGTCAGTTTGGCTAATTTTCCTTTTTTTAATGAACTAGTTTCGCCAATAAATAAGAAACCATCAGACTATTTCACCCAATCTGATTGGGACTTTGCTTTAATATTGTTTCTTTTTAGGCAAGATCCTATTTTGGATTTAAAGCTCAAATCATTCCCATCTCTTCTACTCACTCAAAAATGACAAGGAAATCAACAACACTTTCCTCATATATTAAAAACGTTTCGGCAGAAAAACCCGATTTCCTGCATGAATGGAGGAAGACAAAAACTCACTGAACAGTGCCTCGTGTGAGGATCGAACTCACGACCTTCAGATTATGAGACTGACACGCTTCCTACTGCGCTAACTAGGCAACCACCAGATGTTTGTAGACAAGCTCAAAGCGGCAAAATGAAAAAATATATATACATTTTCTTTATTCCCACTTTTTCTTAGTCCATGACTCATTATACTTAGTAACTGCTCCCATATGGTCTAGCGGTTAGGATTCCTGGTTTTCACCCATGTTGCCCGGGTTCGACTACCGGTATGTGAAAGAACCTTTTACTAGTCTTGCACTTTCAAAGGTTGAGCGTTATAGGATAAAAGTGCTCTTTGTGGCCATAAATTCTAACTTATCTTTGTTTACCCATTCCTCCTCTTTTCACCAGATCCTATTTGAGCTTGAAAACTCAAATAATTCCTATTGTTCCCTTCTCACTCCAAGTCAACAACCCCTTTATCCTGTCAGTTTGGCTAATTTTCCTTTTTTTAATGAACTAGTTTCGCCAATAAATAAGAAACCATCAGACTATTTCACCCAATCTGATTGGGACTTTGCTTTAATATTGTTTCTTTTTAGGCAAGATCCTATTTTGGATTTAAAGCTCAAATCATTCCCATCTCTTCTACTCACTCAAAAATGACAAGGAAATCAACAACACTTTCCTCATATATTAAAAACGTTTCGGCACAAAAACCCGATTTCCTGCATGAATGGAGGAAGACAAAAACTCACTGAACAGTGCCTCGTGTGAGGATCGAACTCACGACCTTCAGATTATGATACTGACACGCTTCCTACTGCGCTAACGAGGCAACCACCAGATGTTTGTAGACAAGCTCAAAGCGGCAAAATGAAAAAATATATATACATTTTCTTTATTCCCACTTTTTCTTAGTCCATGACTCATTACACTAAATAACTGCTCCCATATGGTCTAGCGGTTAGGATTCCTGGTTTTCACCCATGTTGCCCGGGTTCGACTCCCGGTATGTGAAAGAACCTTTTACTAGTCTTGCACTTTCAAAGGTTGAGCGTTATAGGATAAAAGTGCTCTTTGTGGCCATAAATTCTAACTTATCTTTGTTTACCCATTCCTCCTCTTTTCACCAGATCCTATTTGAGCTTGAAAACTCAAATAATTCCTATTGTTCCCTTCTCACTCCAAGTCAACAACCCCTTTATCCTGTCAGTTTGGCTAATTTTCCTTTTTTTAATGAACTAGTTTCGCCAATAAATAAGAAACCATCAGACTATTTCACCCAATCTGATTGGGACTTTGCTTTAATATTGTTTCTTTTTAGGCAAGATCCTATTTTGGATTTAAAGCTCAAATCATTCCCATCTCTTCTACTCACTCAAAAATGACAAGGAAATCAACAACACTTTCCTCATATATTAAAAACGTTTCGGCAGAAATACCCGATTTCCTGCATGAATGGAGGAAGACAAAAACTCACTGAACAGTGCCTCGTGTGAGGATCGAACTCACGACCTTCAGATTATGATACTGACACGCTTCCTACTGCGCTAACGAGGCAACCACCAGATGTTTGTAGACAAGCTCAAAGCGGCAAAATGAAAAAATATATATACATTTTCTTTATTCCCACTTTTTCTTAGTCCATGACTCATTACACTAAATAACTGCTCCCATATGGTCTAGCGGTTAGGATTCCTGGTCTTCACCCATGTTGCCCGGGTTCGACTCCCGGTATGTGAAAGAACCTTTTACTAGTCTTGCACTTTCAAAGGTTGAGCGTTATAGGATAAAAGTGCTCTTTGTGGCCATAAATTCTAACTTATCTTTGTTTACCCATTCCTCCTCTTTTCACCAGATCCTATTTGAGCTTGAAAACTCAAATAATTCCTATTGTTCCCTTCTCACTCCAAGTCAACAACCCCTTTATCCTGTCAGTTTGGCTAATTTTCCTTTTTTTATTGAACTAGTTTCGCCAATAAATAAGAAACCATTAGACTATTTCACCCAATCTGATTGGGACTTTGCTTTAATATTGTTTCTTTTTAGGCAAGATCCTATTTTGGATTTAAAGCTCAAATCATTCCCATCTCTTCTACTCACTCAAAAATGACAAGGAAATCAACAACACTTTCCTCATATATTAAAAACGTTTCGGAAGAAAAACCCGATTTCCTGCATGAATGGAGGAAGACAAAAACTCACTGAACAGTGCCTCGTGTGTGGATCGAACTCACGACCTTCAGATTATTAGACTGACACGCTTCCTACTGCGCTAACGAGGCAACCACCAGATGTTTGTAAACAAGCTCAAAGCGGCAAAATGAAAAAAATATATATATATTTTCTTTATTCCCACTTTTTCATAGTCCATGACTCATTTTACTTAATAACTGTTCCCATATGGTCTAGCGGTTAGGATTCCTGGTTTTCACCCAGGTGGCCCGGGTTCGATTCCTGGTATGGGAAAAAACCTTTTACTAGTCTTGCACTTTCAAAGGTTGAGCGTTATAGGATAAAAGTGCTCTTTGTGGCCATAAATTCTAATTTATCTTTGTTTACCCATTCCTCCTCTTTTCACCAGATCCTATTTGAGCTTGAAAACTCAAATAATTCCTATTGTTCCCTTCTCACTCCAAGTCAACAACCCCTTTATCCTGTCAGTTTGGCTAATTTTCCTTTTTTTAATGAACTAGTTCCGCCAATAAATAAGAAACCATCAGACTATTTCACCCAATCTGATTGGGACTTTGCTTTAATATTGTTTCTTTTTAGGCAAGATCCTATTTTGGATTTAAAGCTCAAATCATTCCCATCTCTTCTACTCACTCAAAAATGACAAGGAAATCAACAACACTTTCCTCATATATTAAAAACGTTTCGGCAGAAAAACCCGATTTCCTGCATGAATGGAGGAAGACAAAAACTCACTGAACGGTGCCTCGTCTGAGGATCGAACTCACAACCTTCAGATTATTAGACTGACACGCTTCCTACTGCACTAACGAGGCAACCACCAGATGTTTGTAAACAATCTCAAAGCGGCAAAATGAAAAAATATATATAAATTTTCTTTATTCCCACTTTTTCTTAGTCCATGACTCATTACACTAAATAATTGCTCCCATATGGTCTAGCGGTTAGGATTCCTGGTTTTCACCCATGTTGCCCGGGTTCGACTACCGGTATGTGAAAGAACCTTTTACTAGTCTTGCACTTTCAAAGGTTGAGCGTTATAGGATAAAAGTGCTCTTTGTGGCCATAAATTCTAACTTATCTTTGTTTACCCATTCCTCCTCTTTTCACCAGATCCTATTTGAGCTTGAAAACTCAAATAATTCCTATTGTTCCCTTCTCACTCCAAGTCAACATCCCCTTTATCCTGTCAGTTTGGCTAATTTTCCTTTTTTTAATGAACTAGTTTCGCCAATAAATAAGAAACCATCAGACTATTTCACCCAATCTGATTGGGACTTTGCTTTAATATTGTTTCTTTTTAGGCAAGATCCTATTTTGGATTTAAAGCTCAAATCATTCCCATCTCTTCTACTCACTCAAAAATGACAAGGAAATCAACAACACTTTCCTCATATATTAAAAACGTTTCGGCAGAAAAACCCGATTTCCTGCATGAATGGAGGAAGACAAAAACTCACTGAACAGTGCCTCGTGTGAGGATCGAACTCACGACCTTCAGATTATGAGACTGACACGCTTCCTACTGCGCTAACTAGGCAACCACCAGATGTTTGTAGACAAGCTCAAAGCGGCAAAATGAAAAAATATATATACATTTTCTTTATTCCCACTTTTTCTTAGTCCATGACTCGTTATACTTAATAACTGCTCCCATATGGTCTAGCGGTTAAGATTCCTGGTTTTCACCCAGGTGGCCCGGGTTCGACTCCCGGTATGTGAAAGAACCTTTTACTAGTCTTGCACTTTCAAAGGTTGAGCGTTATAGGATAAAAGTGCTCTTTGTGGCCATAAATTCTAACTTATCTTTGTTTACCCATTCCTCCTCTTTTCACCAGATCCTATTTGAGCTTGAAAACTCAAATAATTCCTATTGTTCCCTTCTCACTCCAAGTCAACAACCCCTTTATCCTGTCAGTTTGGCTAATTTTCCTTTTTTTAATGAACTAGTTTCGCCAATAAATAAGAAACCATCAGACTATTTCACCCAATCTGATTGGGACTTTGCTTTAATATTGTTTCTTTTTAGGCAAGATCCTATTTTGGATTTAAAGCTCAAATCATTCCCATCTCTTCTACTCACTCAAAAATGACAAGGAAATCAACAACACTTTCCTCATATATTAAAAACGTTTCGGCAGAAAAACCCGATTTCCTGCATGAATGGAGGAAGACAAAAACTCACTGAACAGTGCCTCATGTGAGGATCGAACTCACGACCTTCAGATTATGAGACTGACACGCTTCCTACTGTGCTAACTAGGCAACCACCAGATGTTTGTAGACAAGCTCAAAGCGGCAAAATGAAAAAATATATATACATTTTCTTTATTCCCACTTTTTCTTAGTCCATGACTCATTATACTTAGTAACTGCTCCCATATGGTCTAGCGGTTAGGATTCCTGGTTTTCACCCAGGTGGCCCGGGTTCGACTCCCGGTATGGGAAAAAAACTTTTACTAGTCTTGCACTTTCAAAGGTTGAGCGTTATAGGATAAAAGTGCTCTTTGTGGCCATAAATTCTAATTTATCTTTGTTTACCCATTCCTCCTCTTTTCACCAGATCCTATTTGAGCTTGAAAACTCAAATAATTCCTATTGTTCCCTTCTCACTCCAAGTCAACAACCCCTTTATCCTGTCAGTTTGGCTAATTTTCCTTTTTTTAATGAACTAGTTCCGCCAATAAATAAGAAACCATCAGACTATTTCACCCAATCTGATTGGGACTTTGCTTTAATATTGTTTCTTTTTAGGCAAGATCCTATTTTGGATTTAAAGCTCAAATCATTCCCATCTCTTCTACTCACTCAAAAATGACAAGGAAATCAACAACACTTTCCTCATATATTAAAAACGTTTCGGCAGAAAAACCCGATTTCCTGCATGAATGGAGGAAGACAAAAACTCACTGAACGGTGCCTCGTCTGAGGATCGAACTCACAACCTTCAGATTATTAGACTGACACGCTTCCTACTGCACTAACGAGGCAACCACCAGATGTTTGTAAACAATCTCAAAGCGGCAAAATGAAAAAATATATATAAATTTTCTTTATTCCCACTTTTTCTTAGTCCATGACTCATTACACTAAATAACTGCTCCCATATGGTCTAGCGGTTAGGATTCCTGGTTTTCACCCATGTTGCCCGGGTTCGACTCCCGGTATGTGAAAGAACCTTTTACTAGTCTTGCACTTTCAAAGGTTGAGCGTTATAGGATAAAAGTGCTCTTTGTGGCCATAAATTCTAACTTATCTTTGTTTACCCATTCCTCCTCTTTTCACCAGATCCTATTTGAGCTTGAAAACTCAAATAATTCCTATTGTTCCCTTCTCACTCCAAGTCAACAACCCCTTTATCCTGTCAGTTTGGCTAATTTTCCTTTTTTTAATGAACTAGTTTCGCCAATAAATAAGAAACCATCAGACTATTTCACCCAATCTGATTGGGACTTTGCTTTAATATTGTTTCTTTTTAGGCAAGATCCTATTTTGGATTTAAAGCTCAAATCATTCCCATCTCTTCTACTCACTCAAAAATGACAAGGAAATCAACAACACTTTCCTCATATATTAAAAACGTTTCGGCAGAAAAACCCGATTTCCTGCATGAATGGAGGAAGACAAAAACTCACTGAACAGTGCCTCGTGTGAGGATCGAACTCACGACCTTCAGATTATGAGACTGACACGCTTCCTACTGCGCTAACTAGGCAACCACCAGATGTTTGTAGACAAGCTCAAAGCGGCAAAATGAAAAAATATATATACATTTTCTTTATTCCCACTTTTTCTTAGTCCATGACTCATTATACTTAGTAACTGCTCCCATATGGTCTAGCGGTTAGGATTCCTGGTTTTCACCCAGGTGGCCCGGGTTCGACTCCCGGTATGGGAAAAAACCTTTTACTAGTCTTGCACTTTCAAAGGTTGAGCGTTATAGGATAAAAGTGCTCTTTGTGGCCATAAATTCTAATTTATCTTTGTTTACCCATTCCTCCTCTTTTCACCAGATCCTATTTGAGCTTGAAAACTCAAATAATTCCTATTGTTCCCTTCTCACTCCAAGTCAACAACCCCTTTATCCTGTCAGTTTGGCTAATTTTCCTTTTTTTAATGAACTAGTTCCGCCAATAAATAAGAAACCATCAGACTATTTCACCCAATCTGATTGGGACTTTGCTTTAATATTGTTTCTTTTTAGGCAAGATCCTATTTTGGATTTAAAGCTCAAATCATTCCCATCTCTTCTACTCACTCAAAAATGACAAGGAAATCAACAACACTTTCCTCATATATTAAAAACGTTTCGGCAGAAAAACCCGATTTCCTGCATGAATGGAGGAAGACAAAAACTCACTGAACGGTGCCTCGTCTGAGGATCGAACTCACAACCTTCAGATTATTAGACTGACACGCTTCCTACTGCACTAACGAGGCAACCACCAGATGTTTGTAAACAATCTCAAAGCGGCAAAATGAAAAAATATATATAAATTTTCTTTATTCCCACTTTTTCTTAGTCCATGACTCATTACACTAAATAACTGCTCCCATATGGTCTAGCGGTTAGGATTCCTGGTTTTCACCCGTGTTGCCCGGGTTCGACTCCCGGTATGTGAAAGAACCTTTTACTAGTCTTGCACTTTCAAAGGTTGAGCGTTATAGGATAAAAGTGCTCTTTGTGGCCATAAATTCTAACTTATCTTTGTTTACCCATTCCTCCTCTTTTCACCAGATCCTATTTGAGCTTGAAAACTCAAATAATTCCTATTGTTCCCTTCTCACTCCAAGTCAACAACCCCTTTATCCTGTCAGTTTGGCTAATTTTCCTTTTTTTAATGAACTAGTTTCGCCAATAAATAAGAAACCATCAGACTATTTCACCCAATCTGATTGGGACTTTGCTTTAATATTGTTTCTTTTTAGGCAAGATCCTATTTTGGATTTAAAGCTCAAATCATTCCCATCTCTTCTACTCACTCAAAAATGACAAGGAAATCAACAACACTTTCCTCATATATTAAAAACGTTTCGGCAGAAAAACCCGATTTCCTGCATGAATGGAGGAAGACAAAAACTCACTGAACAGTGCCTCGTGTGAGGATCGAACTCACGACCTTCAGATTATGAGACTGACACGCTTCCTACTGCGCTAACTAGGCAACCACCAGATGTTTGTAGACAAGCTCAAAGCGGCAAAATGAAAAAATATATATACATTTTCTTTATTCCCACTTTTTCTTAGTCCATGACTCGTTATACTTAATAACTGCTCCCATATGGTCTAGCGGTTAAGATTCCTGGTTTTCACCCAGGTGGCCCGGGTTCGACTCCCGGTATGTGAAAGAACCTTTTACTAGTCTTGCACTTTCAAAGGTTGAGCGTTATAGGATAAAAGTGCTCTATGTGGCCATAAATTCTAACTTATCTTTGTTTACCCATTCCTCCTCTTTTCACCAGATCCTATTTGAGCTTGAAAACTCAAATAATTCCTATTGTTCCCTTCTCACTCCAAGTCAACAACCCCTTTATCCTGTCAGTTTGGCTAATTTTCCTTTTTTTAATGAACTAGTTTCGCCAATAAATAAGAAACCATCAGACTATTTCACCCAATCTGATTGGGACTTTGCTTTAATATTGTTTCTTTTTAGGCAAGATCCTATTTTGGATTTAAAGCTCAAATCATTCCCATCTCTTCTACTCACTCAAAAATGACAAGGAAATCAACAACACTTTCCTCATATATTAAAAACGTTTCGGCAGAAAAACCCGATTTCCTGCATGAATGGAGGAAGACAAAAACTCACGGAACAGTGCCTCGTGTGAGGATCGAACTCACGACCTTCAGATTATGAGACTGACACACTTCCTACTGCGCTAACTAGGCAACCACCAGATGTTTGTAGACAAGCTCAAAGCGGCAAAATGAAAAAATATATATACATTTTCTTTATTCCCACTTTTTCTTAGTCCATGACTCATTATACTTAATAACTGCTCCCATATGGTCTAGCGGATAGGATTCCTGGTTTTCACCCAGGTGGCCTGGGTTCGACTCCCGGTATGGGAAAAAACCATTTACTAGTCTTGCACTTTCAAAGGTTGAGCGTTATAGGATAAAAGTGCTCTTTGTGGCCATAAATTCTAACTTATCTTTGTTTACCCATTCCTCCTCTTTTCACCAGATCCTATTTGAGCTTGAAAACTCAAATAAATCCTATTGTTCCCTTCTCACTCCAAGTCAACAACCCCTTTATCCTGTCAGTTTGGCTAATTTTCCTTTTTTTATTGAACTAGTTTCGCCAATAAATAAGAAACCATCAGACTATTTCACCCAATCTGATTGGGACTTTGCTTTAATATTGTTTCTTTTTAGGCAAGATCCTATTTTGGATTTAAAGCTCAAATCATTCCCATCTCTTCTACTCACTCAAAAATGACAAGGAAATCAACAACACTTTCCTCATATATTAAAAACGTTTCGGAAGAAAAACCCGATTTCCTGCATGAATGGAGGAAGACAAAAACTCACTGAACAGTGCCTCGTGTGAGAACCGAACTCACGACTTTCAGATTATGAGACTGACACGCTTCCTACTGCGCTAACTAGGCAACCACCAGATGTTTGTAGACAAGCTCAAAGCGGCAAAATGAAAAAATATATATACATTTTCTTTATTCCCACTTTTTCTTAGTCCATGACTCATTACACTAAATAACTGCTCCCATATGGTCTAGCGGTTAGGATTCCTGGTTTTCACCCAGGTGGCCCGGGTTTGACTCCCGGTATGTGAAAGAACCTTTTACTAGTCTTGCACTTTCAAAGGTTGAGCGTTATAGGATAAAAGTGCTCTTTGTGGCCATAAATTCTAACTTATCTTTGTTTACCCATTCCTCCTCTTTTCACCAGATCCTATTTGAGCTTGAAAACTCAAATAATTCCTATTGTTCCCTTCTCACTCCAAGTCAACAACCCCTTTATCCTGTCAGTTTGGCTAATTTTCCTTTTTTTAATGAACTAGTTTCGCCAATAAATAAGAAACCATCAGACTATTTCACCCAATCTGATTGGGACTTTGCTTTAATATTGTTTCTTTTTAGGCAAGATCCTATTTTGGATTTAAAGCTCAAATCATTCCCATCTCTTCTACTCACTCAAAAATGACAAGGAAATCAACAACACTTTCCTCATATATTAAAAACGTTTCGGCAGAAAAACCCGATTTCCTGCATGAATGGAGGAAGACAAAAACTCACTGAACAGTGCCTCGTGTGAGGATCGAACTCACGACCTTCAGATTATGAGACTGACACGCTTCCTACTGCGCTAACTAGGCAACCACCAGATGTTTGTAGACAAGCTCAAAGCGGCAAAATGAAAAAATATATATACATTTTCTTTATTCCCACTTTTTCTTAGTCCATGACTCATTATACTTAATAACTGCTCCCATATGGTCTAGCGGTTAGGATTCCTGGCTTTCACCCAGGTGGCCTGGGTTCGACTCCCGGTATGGGAAAAAACCATCTACTAGTCTTGCACTTTCAAAGGTTGAGCGTTATAGGATAAAAGTGCTCTTTGTGGCCATAAATTCTAACTTATCTTTGTTTACCCATTCCTCCTCTTTTCACCAGATCCTATTTGAGCTTGAAAACTCAAATAATTCCTATTGTTCCCTTCTCACTCCAAGTCAACAACCCCTTTATCCTGTCAGTTTGGCTAATTTTCCTTTTTTTAATGAACTAGTTTCACCAATAAATAAGAAACCATCAGACTATTTCACCCAATCTGATTGGGACTTTGCTTTAATATTGTTTCTTTTTAGGCAAGACCCTATTTTGGATTTAAAGCTCAAATCATTCCCATCTCTTCTACTCACTCAAAAATGACAAGGAAATCAACAACACTTTCCTCATATATTAAAAACGTTTCGGCAGAAAAACCCGATTTCCTGCATGAATGGAGGAAGACAAAAACTCACTGAACAGTGCCTCGTGTGAGGATCGAACTCACGACCTTCAGATTATGAGACTTAATAACTGCTCCCATATGCTCTAGCGGTTAGGATTCCTGGTTTTCACCCAGGTGGCCCGGGTTCGACTCCCGGTATGGGAAAAAACCTTTTACTAGTCTTGCACTTTCAAAGGTTGAGCGTTATAGGATAAAAGTGCTCTTTGTGGCCATAAATTCTAACTTATCTTTGTTTACCCATTCCTCCTCTTTTCACCAGATCCTATTTGAGCTTGAAAACTCAAATAATTCCTATTGTTCCCTTCTCACTCCAAGTCAACAACCCCTTTATCCTGTCAGTTTGGCTAATTTTCCTTTTTTTAATGAACTAGTTTCGCCAATAAATAAGAAACCATCAGACTATTTCACCCAATCTGATTGGGACTTTGCTTTAATATTGTTTCTTTTTAGGCAAGATCCTATTTTGGATTTAAAGCTCAAATCATTCCCATCTCTTCTACTCACTCAAAAATGACAAGGAAATCAACAACACTTTCCTCATATATTAAAAACGTTTCGGAAGAAAAACCCGATTTCCTGCATGAATGGAGGAAGACAAAAACTCACTGAACAGTGCCTCGTGTGAGAACCGAACTCACGACTTTCAGATTATGAGACTGACACGCTTCCTACTGCGCTAACTAGGCAACCACCAGATGTTTGTAGACAAGCTCAAAGCGGCAAAATGAAAAAATATATATACATTTTCTTTATTCCCACTTTTTCTTAGTCCATGACTCATTATACTTAATAACTGCTCCCATATGGTCTAGCGGTTAGGATTCCTGGTTTTCACCCATGTTGCCCGGGTTCGACTCCCGGTATGTGAAAGAACCTTTTACTAGTCTTGCACTTTCAAAGGTTGAGCGTTATAGGATAAAAGTGCTCTTTGTGGCCATAAATTCTAACTTATCTTTGTTTACCCATTCCTCCTCTTTTCACCAGATCCTATTTGAGCTTGAAAACTCAAATAATTCCTATTGTTCCCTTCTCACTCCAAGTCAACAACCCCTTTATCCTGTCAGTTTGGCTAATTTTCCTTTTTTTAATGAACTAGTTTCGCCAATAAATAAGAAACCATCAGACTATTTCACCCAATCTGATTGGGACTTTGCTTTAATATTGTTTCTTTTTAGGCAAGATCCTATTTTGGATTTAAAGCTCAAATCATTCCCATCTCTTCTACTCACTCAAAAATGACAAGGAAATCAACAACACTTTCCTCATATATTAACCCCTTCCCGCCATTGGACGTATATGTACGTCCTGGAAAGCATTGACTTCCCGCAAAATGCCGTACAATGTTTGGCACCGGCTCAGAAGCTGAGTCGGTGCCATCATCACCGGATCTCAGCTGTATCTTACAGCTGACATCCGACTGTAACGGTGGTGACCGGACTAGGTTAACCCCTTCCCGCCCTAGCCACTTTTGACCTTCCTGACAGAGCCTCATTTTTCAAATCTGACATGTTCACTTTATGTGGTAATAACTCTGGAATGCTTTCACCTATCCAAGCGATTCTGAGATTGTTTTCTCGTGACACATTGCACTTTAAGTTACTAGCAAAATTTGCTCGATATGTTCTATATTTAATTGTGAAAAACACCGAAAATTAGAGAAAAATTGCAAAAATTAGCATTTTTCTCAATTTAAATGTATCTGCTTGTAAGACAGGCAGTTATACCACACAAAATGGTTGCTAATTAACATCACCCATATGTCTACTTTAGATTGGCATCATTTTTTGAACATCCTTTTATTTTTCTATGACATCACAAGGCTTACAACTTTAGCAGCAATTTCTCACATTTTCAAGAAAATGCCAAAAGGCCATTTTTACAGGGGCCAGTTCAGTTGTGAAGTGGCTTTGAGGGCCTTATATATTAGAAACCCCCAAAAAGTCACCCCATTTTAAAAACTTCACCCCTCAAAGTATTCAAAACAGCATTTAGAAAATGTCTTAACCCTTTACACATTTCACAGGAATTAAAGCAAAGTAGAGGTGGAATTTACAAATTTCATATTTATTGGCAGAAATAAATTTTTAATACTATTTTTTTATTACACAGAAGGTTTTAGCAGAGAAATTCAACTCAATATTTGTTGCCCAGTTTCTGCAGTTTTAGGAAATATCCCACATGTGGTCGTAGCGTGCTACTGGAATGAAGCACAGGCCTCAGAAGCAAAGGAACACCTAGTGGATTTTGGGGCCTTATTTTGTTAGAAGGGCTCTTGCAGTGACAAAACAGTACAAATCACCCAAAAGTGACCCCATCTGGGAAACTAGACACCTCAAGGAAATTATCTAGGGGTATGGTGAGCATTTTGACCGCACAGGTTTTTTACAGAATTTATTGGAAGTAGGCCGTGAAAATTAAAATCAACATTTATTCAAAGAAAATTTAGGTTTAGCCATTTTTTTCTCATTTCCACAAGGACTGAAGGAGAAAAAGCACCGTAAAATTTGTAAAGCAATTTCTCCCGAGTAAAACAATACCCCACATGTGGTAATAAACGGATATTTGAACACAGGGCAGGGCTTAGAAGGGATGGAGTGCCATTTGGCTTTGGGAGATCACATTTAGCAGGAATGGTTTGAGAGGCCTTGTCACATTTACAAAGCCCCTGAGGGGACAAAACAGTGGAAACCCCCCACAAGTGACCCCATCTGGGAAACTAGACACCTCAAGGAAATTATCTAGGGGTATGGTGAGCATTTTGACCGCACAGGTTTTTTACAGAATTTATTGGAAGTAGGCCGTGAAAATTAAAATCAACATTTATTCAAAGAAAATTTAGGTTTAGCCATTTTTTTCTCATTTCCACAAGGACTGAAGGAGAAAAAGCACCGTAAAATTTGTAAAGCAATTTCTCCCGAGTAAAACAATACCCCACATGTGGTAATAAACGGATATTTGAACACAGGGCAGGGCTTAGAAGGGATGGAGTGCCATTTGGCTTTGGGAGATCACATTTAGCAGGAATGGTTTGAGAGGCCTTGTCACATTTACAAAGCCCCTGAGGGGACAAAACAGTGGAAACCCCCCACAAGTGACCCCATCTGGGAAACTAGACACCTCAAGGAAATTATCTAGGGGTATGGTGAGCATTTTGACCGCACAGGTTTTTTACAGAATTTATTGGAAGTAGGCCGTGAAAATTAAAATCAACATTTATTCAAAGAAAATTTAGGTTTAGCCATTTTTTTCTCATTTCCACAAGGACTGAAGGAGAAAAAGCACCGTAAAATTTGTAAAGCAATTTCTCCCGAGTAAAACAATACCCCACATGTGGTAATAAACGGATATTTGAACACAGGGCAGGGCTTAGAAGGGATGGAGTGCCATTTGGCTTTGGGAGATCACATTTAGCAGGAATGGTTTGAGAGGCCTTGTCACATTTACAAAGCCCCTGAGGGGACAAAACAGTGGAAACCCCCCACAAGTGACCCCATCTGGGAAACTAGACACCTCAAGGAAATTATCTAGGGGTATGGTGAGCATTTTGACCGCACAGGTTTTTTACAGAATTTATTGGAAGTAGGCCGTGAAAATTAAAATCAACATTTATTCAAAGAAAATTTAGGTTTAGCCATTTTTTTCTCATTTCCACAAGGACTGAAGGAGAAAAAGCACCGTAAAATTTGTAAAGCAATTTCTCCCGAGTAAAACAATACCCCACATGTGGTAATAAACGGATATTTGAATACAGGGCAGGGCTTAGAAGGGATGGAGTGCCATTTGGCTTTGGGAGATCACATTTAGCAGGAATGGTTTGAGAGGCCTTGTCACATTTACAAAGCCCCTGAGGGGACAAAACAGTGAAAACCCCCCACAAGTGACCCCATTTCGGAAACTACACCCATTGAGGAAATTATCTAGGGGTATAGTGAGAATTTTTAGTTTTGTTTTAGGTGTTTTTTTTACAATTTTTAAATGATCAAATTTTAAATGGGGCTGGTCAGTAGAAAAATTAATAATTGGTCATGGCCAGTATGGGAGACAGAAAAGGTGAATAATGAATAAATAAATTAAAAATCCAAGGAGGTATGATAAATTTTGAAACATTGTTTCATGCACAGGCCGGGATTTGTGGGACATGTCTCACAATGGTATGTGGTGTCCTTACGAATGCCTCGCTTGGCACACACACGGCATTTTTTTTGGGGCTTCTTTTTTTTTTCAGTGGGGGGGATTTCTGTGGGGAAATGCTGGCCGGGAATTATCCTACTGACGGAAGAGCCAGATGAACTGCCCTCTCCTTCCTGGTTACCAAACATCAGGGACTTTATGACCTTTTCCTGAAATTGCAGGAACGTACCTCCACTGCTGGCATATCTATAGAGGACAAAGGCGTTGTATAAAGCCATCTGTGTAAGATGCACAGACAGCTTCTTATACCATACTCTGGTCTTGCGCATGGCGTTGTATGGTTTTATAACCTGGTCGGACAGGTCAACGCCACCCATATACTTGTTGTACTCCTGTACACAATATGGTTTTGGGACTTGGGAAGTGGATCCACGTACAGGGACTAGGCTGCATCTGCTGTCGTGTATGCTGGTCAGTATAAGGACGTCCCTTTTATCCTTATACTTTAGGAGGAGCAGATTGTCGCAGCAGAAAGCTTTGCTCTCTCCTAATTTTAGGATCTGACCCAGCAATGTTTTGGGGAGGCCCTTCTTATTTTTGCGGATTGTTCCGCATGCCAAGGTGGATCTGGACAAGAGAACTTTTACTAAGGGGACACTGTTATAAAAGTTGTCCAGATAAAGATGATAGCCTTTCCCAAGTAAAGGATGGATAAGATCCCATACGATATTTCCACTAATTCCAAGGAAAGGGGGGCATTCTGGGGGATCTATATGAGAGTCTTTTCCCTCATAGACCCTAAAGGAGTAGGTGTAACCGGTGGCACTTTCGCACAGCTTGTAGAGCTTTATGCCGTACCGGGCTCTTTTATTGGGTAGATACTGCCTGAAGTGCAGTCTACCCTTGAAGCTGACTAGGGATTCATCTACCGAAATATTTTGCTGGGGGGTATAAACGTGGGAAAAAATTTGGGAGTAGTGGGCAATCAATGGTCGTATTTTATATAGCCTATCAAAATTTGGGGCCTGTGGGGGTGGGCACTGGCTATTATCATTATAATGAAGGAATTTCAGGATGGCTTCGAAGCGCTTCCTTGGCATTACTGTGCGGTAAATGGGGGTGTTATATAAAATATCAAGGGACCAATAGTCTCTAATCCTAGGCTTTTTTATTAGGCCAAAACTTAAAAATATGCCCCAAAACTTCCTCAATTCCACTAGGTTTGTGGGGGTCCAATTTTGGCTTCTCCCATAATAAGAGTCAGGGTTCTGGGCGATAAATTGTTCCGCATAGATGTTGGTCTGCTGGACCATTAACGCTAAAAGGGAGTCTGAAAAAAAAAGGTTAAAATAATCAATGGGGCTGAAACCCGTCATTTCAATTTGAATGCCTGAGCGGGCTGTAAACTCAGGCACCTGGGGGGTATAATTCTCTGCAGCTTCCCAGGTCAGCTCAGGCAGATCAGGAACTACGGCTCTTCTACGCCGACTGGGGGGTGCAGATTCAGAGTCACTAGATGCAGAGGAAGATGGAAGCACGAACTGCTCCTCACCTTCACTTGCGCTGTCCGTGTCGGAACACAGCATTGCAGATGCTTCCTCGGCTGAAAAGACTCTTTTGGCCATACTGAAAAACTTGTGCTACCTAACTAACTAAAAACAGGTTAGTGGGCACAAAAGGGCAGAAAAGCGGCAGATCGCTGGTTTTTTTGAACTTACGCACTGTATTTATTCCTGTCTCCGTCTCTCACAAGCTCTCTGACAGGAAAGAGCTTGTCAGAGACGGAGATGCCGGCAAACCACTGCTCCTGCGCTGTGATTGGCCTGTCAGTACTGACCAATCACAGCTCGTTTCCGGCACAGGGACCACTCTGATTGGTCCTGTTTGAATCCTGCTTTGTGATCGGGACGCTGTCACCATGTCTGTTGACATGGTGACAGTTTGAAGCTTGGGCATGCACAGCTTCCCCATGGCTCCTCTATCCCCCCCACGGGTGCAATAGGCAGGCACCACTGCTACTGCGCTGTGATTGGCCTGTCAGTACTGACCAATCACAGCTCGTTTCCGGCACAGGGACCACTCTGATTGGTCCTGTTTGAATCCTGCTTTGCGATCGGGACACTGTCACCATGTCTGTTGACATGGTGACAGTTTGAAGCTTGGGCATGCACAGCTTCCCCATGGCTCCTCTATTCCCCCCACGGGTGCAATAGGCAGGCAACACTGCTCCTGCGCTATGATTGGCCTGTCAGTACTGACCAATCACAGCTCGTTTCCGGCACAGGGACCACTCTGATTGGTCCTGTTTGAATCCTGCTTTGCGATCGGGACGCTGTCACCATGTCTGTTGACATGGTGACAGTTTGAAGCTTGGGCATGCACAGCTTCCCCATGGCTCCTCTATTCCCCCCACGGGTGCAATAGGCAGGCAACACTGCTCCTGCGCTATGATTGGCCTGTCAGTACTGACCAATCACAGCTCGTTTCCGGCACAGGGACCACTCTGATTGGTCCTGTTTGAATCCTGCTTTGCGATCGGGACGCTGTCACCATGTCTGTTGACATGGTGACAGTTTGAAGCTTGGGCATGCACAGCTTCCCCATGGCTCCTCTATTCCCCCCACGGGTGCAATAGGCAGGCAACACTGCTCCTGCGCTATGATTGGCATGTCAGTACTGACCAATCACAGCTCGTTTCCGGCACAGGGACCACTCTGATTGGTCCTGTTTGAATCCTGCTTTGCGATCGGGACGCTGTCACCATGTCTGTTGACATGGTGACAGTTTGAAGCTTGGGCATGCACAGCTTCCCCATGGCTCCTCTATTCCCCCACGGGTGCAAAAGGCAGGCACACGCCGCTCATACTCGGAACTGGCTCCCGGCCGCTTTCGGAAGGAGACGCCGACGTGGCCTTGCTCGTGCAACTCCAGGTGGGCTTGAGGCTTCCGAAAATGCCATAAAAAAAAAAAGATTTTTTTATTATGAAGGTAGAAAAATCAGCGGGACCGACCCGCGAGCGAAGCCGACGGGGAGTTCCAGGAGGTCGGCATGAGTTGGCCGTGCATACCGCTAAAGCCCTCAAACTCCGAGGCTGGCGCTGAGGAGCTCATACACGGCTGCAACCGGGCTGGCACGGCTTCCCCATGGCTCCTCTATCCCCCCAAGGATGCCATAGGCAGGCACACGCCGCTCATACCCGGAGCGGGCACACCGCCGCTGACATGCATCCTTCGCGGACCGGAAGTGCTTGTCAGCCGGCTGGACACAACGGGACTCGCCGCGGGCGCTGTGGAGCTCCCACAAGGAAGCTGCCGGCATGTACAAGCTCCCCAGGGGCCCCTCTATCCCCCCACGGGTGCAAAAGGCAGGCACACGCCGCTCATACTCGGAACTGGCTCCCGGCCGCTTTCGGAAGGAGACGCCGACGTGGCCTTGCTCGTGCAACTCCAGGTGGGCTTGAGGCTTCCGAAAATGCCATAAAAAAAAAAAGATTTTTTTATTATGAAGGTAGAAAAATCAGCGGGACCGACCCGCGAGCGAAGCCGACGGGGAGTTCCAGGAGGTCGGCATGAGTTGGCCGTGCATACCGCTAAAGCCCTCAAACTCCGAGGCTGGCGCTGAGGAGCTCATACACGGCTGCAACCGGGCTGGCACGGCTTCCCCATGGCTCCTCTATCCCCCCAAGGATGCCATAGGCAGGCACACACCGCTCATACCCGGAGCGGGCACACCGCCGCTGACATGCATCCTTCGCGGACCGGAAGTGCTTGTCAGCCGGCTGGACACAACGGGACTCGCCGCGGGCGCTGTGGAGCTCCCACAAGGAAGCTGCCGGCATGTACAAGCTCCCCAGGGGCCCCTCTATCCCCCCACGGGTGCAAAAGGCAGGCACACGCCGCTCATACTCGGAACTGGCTCCCGGCCGCTTTCGGAAGGAGACGCCGACGTGGCCTTGCTCGTGCAACTCCAGGTGGGCTTGAGGCTTCCGAAAATGCCATAAAAAAAAAAAGATTTTTTTATTATGAAGGTAGAAAAATCAGCGGGACCGACCCGCGAGCGAAGCCGACGGGGAGTTCCAGGAGGTCGGCATGAGTTGGCCGTGCATACCGCTAAAGCCCTCAAACTCCGAGGCTGGCGCTGAGGAGCTCATACACGGCTGCAACCGGGCTGGCACGGCTTCCCCATGGCTCCTCTATCCCCCCAAGGATGCCATAGGCAGGCACACGCCGCTCATACCCGGAGCGGGCACACCGCCGCTGACATGCATCCTTCGCGGACCGGAAGTGCTTGTCAGCCGGCTGGACACAACGGGACTCGCCGCGGGCGCTGTGGAGCTCCCACAAGGAAGCTGCCGGCATGTACAAGCTCCCCAGGGGCCCCTCTATCCCCCCACGGGTGCAAAAGGCAGGCACACGCCGCTCATACTCGGAACTGGCTCCCGGCCGCTTTCGGAAGGAGACGCCGACGTGGCCTTGCTCGTGCAACTCCAGGTGGGCTTGAGGCTTCCGAAAATGCCATAAAAAAAAAAAGATTTTTTTATTATGAAGGTAGAAAAATCAGCGGGACCGACCCGCGAGCGAGGCCGACGGGGACTTCCAGGAGGTCGGCATGACTTTGCCGCTCATACCGCTCTTGCCCTGGAAGTCCACAAGGGGCGCTGCGGAGCTCGTACACGGCTGCCCCCGGTCTTGCACAGCTTCCCCATGGCTCCTGTATCCCCCCCCCCCACGGGTGCAGGCACACACCGCTCATACACTCTGGAGCTGGCTGACAGCCCAGCTGACATGCCACCTCCTAGCCGACCGGAAGTACATGTCAGGCGGCTTGGGACATAGTGGGACCCCCCCCCCCCCGCTGGCGCTGAGGAGCTCATACACTGTTGCCCCCGGGCATGCACAGCTTGCACACGGCTCCTCTACCCTGGGCTGCAATGGGCAGCACACGCCGCTCATACACTCTGGAGCTGGCTGACAGCAACTGCTGCTGATAATGATGATGACGATAATGTGCAAAGGGTTATCTATCGGCGGACAGTGTCACACTCTGGCCCTGGAACTGTGCCCCGGCCTGCCTCTGCTGCTCATTACCGCCTCTGACATTTTTTGAACATACCCCACTTTCACTTGATTTTAAATGTGTCACTTTCAGTAGCAGAAATGTCATTCTTTGACATTTGGGCCTTTTTATTTTCACTGCTGTTGGGTCACCAAATGGATCTCCTTATCTCGAGGCCTAGTCCTCTCCCCACCGCCCTGGAACTCTGCCCCGGCCTACGCTGCGTGCCGTCACACTCTGGCCCTGGAACTGTGCCCCGGCCTATGCTGCCTGCCGTCACACTCTGGCCCTGGAACTCTGCCCCGGCCTGTGCTGCCGTCACACTCTGGCCCTGGAACTGTGCCCACGGCCTGCCTCTGCTGCTCATTACCGCCTCTGACATTTTTGAACGTACCCCACTTTAACTTGATTTTAAATGTTTCACTTTCAGTATCAAAAATGTCATTCTTTGAAATTTGGGCCTTTTTATTTCCACTGCTGCTTGGTCACCAAATGGATCACCTTATCTCGAGGCCTAGTCCTCTCCCCACCGCCCTGGAACTCTGCCCCGGCCTACGCTGCCTGCCGTCACACTCTGGCCCTGGAACTGTGCCCCGGCCTATGCTGCCTGCCGTCACACTCTGGCCCTGGAGCTCTGCCCCGGCCTGTGCTGCCGTCACACTCTGGCCCTGGAACTATGCCCCGGCCTGCCCCTGCTGTTCACCACCGCCTCTGACATTTTTGAACGTACTCCACTTTCACTTGATTTTAAATGGTTCACTTTCAGTATCAAAAATGTCATTCTTTGACATTTGGGCCTTTTTATTTTCACTGCTGTTTGGTCACCAAATGGATCTCCTTAGATCGAGGCCTAGTCCTCTCCCCACTGCCCTGGAACTCTGCCCCGGCCTACGCTGCCTGCCGTGACACCCCTGGCCCTGGAACTCTGCCCCGGCCTACCTCTGCTGTTCACTACCGCCTCTGACATTTTTGAACATACCCCACTTTAACTTGATTTTAAATGTGTCACTTTCAAATGTTTCACTTTCAGTTGCAGAAATGGCATTCTTTGACATTTGGGCCTTTTCATTTTCACTGCTGCTTGGTCACCAAATGGATCCCCTTGGATTGAGGCCTAGTCCTCTCCCCACCGCCCTGGAACTCTTCCCCGGCCTACGCTGCCTGCCGTGACACCCCTGGCCCTGGAACTCTGCCCCGGCCTACCTCTGCTGTTCACTACCGCCTCTGACATTTTTGAACATACCCCACTTTAACTTGATTTTAAATGTGTCACTTTCAAATGTTTCACTTTCAGTTGCAGAAATGGCATTCTTTGACATTTGGGCCTTTTCATTTTCACTGCTGCTTGGTCACCAAATGGATCCCCTTGGATTGAGGCCTAGTCCTCTCCCCACCGCCCTGGAACTCTTCCCCGGCCTACGCTGCCTGCCGTGACACCCCTGGCCCTGGAACTCTGCCCCGGCCTACCTCTGCTGTTCACTACCGCCTCTGACATTTTTGAACATACCCCACTTTAACTTGATTTTAAATGTGTCACTTTCAAATGTTTCACTTTCAGTTGCAGAAATGGCATTCTTTGACATTTGGGCCTTTTTATTTTCACTGCTGCTTGGTCACCAAATGGATCTCCTTGGATTGAGGCCTAGTCCTCTCCCCACCGCCCTGGAACTCTGCCCCGGCCTACGCTGCCTGCCGTCACACCCCTGGCCCTGGAACTCTGCCCCGGCCTGCCCTTGCTGTTCACCACCGCCTCTGACATTTTTGAACATACCCCACTTTAACTTGATTTTAAATGTTTCACTTTTAAATGTTTCACTTTCAGTAGCAGAAATGGCATTCTTTGACATTTGGGCCTTTTTATTTTCACTGCTGCTTGGTCACCAAATGGATCTCCTTGGATTGAGGCCTAGTCCTCTCACCCACCGCCCTGGAACTCTGCCCGCCGTCACACCCCTGGCCCTGGAACTCTGCCCCGGCCTGCCTCTGCTGCTCATTACCGTCTCTGACATTTCTGAACATACCCCACTTTAACTTGATTTTAAATGTTTCACTTTCAGTATTAAAAGTGTCATTCTTTGACATTTGGGCCTTTTTATTTTCACTGCTGTTTGGTCACCAAATGGATCTCCTTACCTACCAGCAATCACCCTGGTTCTCTGGCTGGGCATGGGGATGCAAGTTGCTCCCGCTGACCCCCTTCCACCCCACCGGGACCTACCTGCAATCACTCTGGAACTCTGGCTGGGCATAGGGACACAGGTTGGTCCCGCTGCCCCCCCTTCCACCCCACCGGGACCTACCTGCAATCACCCTGGAACTCTGGCTGGGCATGGGGATGCGGTTTGCTCCCGCTGACCCCCTTCCACCCCACCGGGACCTACCTGCAATCACTCTGGAACTCTGGCTGGGCATAGGGACACAGGTTGGTCCCGCTGCCCCCCCTTCCACCCCACCGGGACCTACCAGCAATCACCCTGGTTCTCTGGCTGGGCATGGGGATGCAAGTTGCTCCCGCTGACCCCCTTCCACCCCACCGGGACCTACCTGCAATCACTCTGGAACTCTGGCTGGGCATAGGGACACAGGTTGGTCCCGCTGCCCCCCCCTTCCACCCCACCGGGACCTACCTGCAATCACTCTGGAAC